>NC_084663.1:28096665-28099165 GCF_028389875.1 Rhea pennata
TCTCTCTCTCATCATTCTTATGCTGTAATTAACAATACCAAGAAAGCTAACATTAAAATCCTGAAGAATGTAACTCTACTTAATTAGAGCAATTACCGCTCTTGAAAACAATTTCCTAAGTGGAATAAAAATCAAAAGGCAATAACCAAAACCCCCAGATTTTTCCATGTATTTGGAAAAATAAAAATTTCCTTCAATTCATAGGTGTGACTTACATAAAATATATCTGACAGCATTTGTTAAGCGTTTGCAATAATACAGAACGTACTCAAAACAGTATGTACTATGAAACTCAATATATTTAAACAGATCAATTTAACAAGTAACGAATTTCAAACATTTAATTCAAATAAACACTATGTATTACTGAAGCTAGTTCACTTAGCAATATTCCATATGAGTACCTATGCTGAGTTATACATTTTAGACAGGTAATGCATGTACAATAGGAGATCAAATATTTGCAAATACAAAATATAGGTGAGAAAGGTCTTTAGGAATCCTATTTGTGTATATTTCCCCCCCTAAGACTTTAATGTATGCAGCAAGGGTTAAGGTTTGAGTAAACATACTAAATTCTGTTCTGCACCCATTCAACTTTATTGACTTCCATGGAGTTTCATGGGGATATAAGAGAGTAAGATTTGAGGTGCCATGTGCACAAGGCAATGTCAATAATTTTGTATAATATCTGATATTAAATTTATAAAAGTGCCTTTGTTTATTTCAGTTAGATTTTGCAGCCACTGCATATAGCAAGATTTTTCAGATCTAAAAATGTGAGCCAAAATGTTTAACTTTTCTTTCTATTTTAGAGATTTGGATTGAACCTTATTTTGACTGTTCTTTATATGTTTGATTTGAAAATTGGGACCTGAGCCCTATCGGAATAAGCAGTATAAAGGGCTTTTTCTTTTTTAAGAAATAAGCAACAAGGTGTTTCCTTTTATAACTTAACAGAAGAAGCAAGCCACAAATACAGATTTGAAATGTTCATACACATGATAATGCTCCACAAAAATAAAGAAAAAAACCCCCTCTATTTACATCAAAATGCAGTATTTATTGAGCTAGGCCATTAGGGGAACGATACAAAGAGCAGATATGTATGTACTATGCTCCTTTCCTTTTAATGTATTAATGCGGTCACCATTATCAGAATGCAGCAATTTCAGTGCAGTCAGAAGGTGGCTCTAGTGCTTTAATTTTCCTACTTTGCCTATCACAAGATCCAAGGGGTAGAAATTACTTTTGTGCTACATTTTTTTTTCAATTTAACTAATGTTCCAACTGGTACACAACATTTGATTTTATATATCAAACAACTTCACACTCACGGAGACGCGCACACTTATGTGCAGACGTATTCTTTTTCTGCCTTTCAAGGTTGAGCTGACTAGATGGCAAAAGAAAAAAAAACAACAACGAAAAATTAAAACATTAAAGTTACATCTGAGACCTCAGAAGTGCTTCTCATCATCACACTCAGGTATGTGTGATCCTTCCGCTGTGATCCTAGGAATAAATTCGAGCTCCCCTCCTTCGCTCTGCTGCTGATTCAACCTTTAGCTTTTTCTCTGCAGAAAAAGTGCGTATTGGGGTGATTTGTTTGGGGTGCAAGTCCCTTCAGGTGCGTAAAGGCAGTGCCAGCAGCCCTTGCGCGGGTGAAACGCAGAGGGGACGCGCACGGACGAGACCGTGGCGGCCAGGCTGCAGAGCTGCCGCTCGCTCGCCTTCCCAGCGCCACGGCCGTGCACCTTCCGCTCTCCCCGCTTCTGAGGCGTTGGAGCCATTAGACGCACGTCACCGCGGGATCTTCCCACCCGTCTCGCGCTGCTAGCGCTTGCTGGTCCTCTTCAGCCTGGCCCGCGTGCTGGTTTTCAGGTGTCCGCTGCCTCGCAGCTGCCACTTCCAGGGCGGACAGGAGCGCTCGCCCGGCCGCCCTCGGCAGCGAGAGGCGACCGCGGCACGGTCCGGCGCGCTGCCGAAAGCTTTACATCGGTTTTACAATTTTTACCTCTCGTTGTCATTATCGTTCTGAGATCATCCGCCCAAAAGAGGTTCAAAAGACCACGTAAACATAAGATGCTGTCCCTGGATTTACAGGTTTGCAGTCTTTAGGAAATATTCAAAGGCCTGCTGGCATTTACACGAAATATTCCTTCCAACAAGGTGACTGAAATGACTTGTGCAGGATGGGGCCAAGCCTTTTATTACTTTAACTATAGAAAAATATTTTTACAGAGCTTTTTACCTTTATATTAAATGCTTTTTATTTAAGTAAGCAGGCACGAGCAGTACCTGTCTCTCAACATAACCGGTGTTAATTGTCCTGCTTCTTTAAGAAGTCGAAGAAGGCCTTGAAGAGACATCTGAAAGAAATAGGAGAGGTCAGATCATCAAAACATCTAACCTTCCTCAGCGTGGAGAGGGGCATCGGGATATCTTCTAACTGCTCGTCACATTTCAAAAAAAAAAAAAAATATATATATATATATTT
>NC_084663.1:28101665-28126665 GCF_028389875.1 Rhea pennata
ATAGATGTAAAGAAAGCAAACTAGGCCCCAATAATTCAAAACAGATATACTGGTGTATATATTTCATCCCTTTGCTCTATATCTAGCTCTGGGTGTAAAGGCCAACATAAACATTATAGACAAATACTGGACTTACCCAGATGTGCACTAGTGTGTAGGTGAAGTTCACACAAGTGTAAAACTTATGTGGAAATTAACTGCAGACTCTGGAAAATACTTCTTTTGCTTGTATGATAGATGATTAGCTACAATACAGATAACAATTGATTCAGTTTCATGTTCAAGAGACTAACAAAGAATTTCAGCATTTGCACAGCTGCAGTATAGAAGCCAGAAAATAACTTATTTTCCTTTTTGGCACATCCATCTGTTATCACTTACCTTTTCCCCATCTCTCTGCAAAAAAAAAAAAAAAATCTGTTTCTTTGAAAAGCAAAAGAAATAATAATCTACTTCTGCAGGCTGTTCAGTAGCATACATTTGCCTTTAAAACAATCTGTAAAGTTGTACCTAGTTACCAGTCAGCCTTTGTTCCGTTGCTATTTTTATCCAAAGACCCAAAGCTCTTTCCAAACAATAATGCAATGACTAATAGATAGCTTTATTTATTGTGCTAAACATTATCATGGAAAAGAAACCCAGGAAAGTTGGCTTTAGTAATGTTCATATAAGGGGTTCTGTAGCTGAGGGGTAACATTGGTTTCACTTGTTGCTGCAGTTTCTACGGCAAGTACTCATTTTTTATTTATTAGTACAGTAAATACATGAAATATATATAAATCACTGGAGAGCAAGTTAAAGGTTCTGCAGAAAGCTGCACTGTCCTTCATACAGTCTCCTACTCGTTCTTCATTTTTTATTTCATTTGTGAGAGGCCTCATATAAAATAGTGCAGCCTTTCCACAGCACTGATTAGTAGCTGGCCTGAAAGAGTTCTTGGAGGTTTTAACATAACTAGTCACGCTACATTGCCAAGTTGTTTCACAGTGTTATCACTTCATTAATGGGCTTCCATCGTTGTCCCTTACAGCAAGGAAAGGTGGGTCAAAGGAACATGAGTCCAGCAGCAGTAACTATAGACATGTTTTAAGCATTCCCTCCTATACTACCAAAGAATATTTATTTAAAAGATGTGTTAGGACAAAAGAACACATATAAAATCATAAAAGATGAGGCATCCCCAGAGGTTATCTAGTTCATCGCTCTCCCAGCCATGATCGACAGTATCTGAAATGTATATGTGTTCATTCTAACACTTTGGGACAAATTTACTAAAGGTGTCAGAAGAAAAATCCAGTATTGTCAACAGAGTTGTAGCTACTCTATTTCAGGAGAACATGTGTTCTTTGTTTACAAAGCAGATACCTCTATTGCCGTGTATATGGATTTCCAATACCTGTTGTCATGAAAAGCCTCTTTGGAGTGGACTGCTGACCGAGTAAAGCACGTTTGAATCCCGAATCACCTGAATTAGTGAAGCAGCTTTAGATATGTGCCGCAGGTGACAGAAACTCAGCAGAAGCAGGAGATTTTCATGGAATGAATCAAACAATGGAAACTTCAAAATTCACTAAACAATCTCACTTTTGATTTAATGGCAACGTAAGTGAAAAGGTAAGAAAAAAATTACAAAAAGAGGAAAAGAAATGGGATAGTGATTTGGAATCCAGACAGACATCAAAGATCTTAAAACTTGAGTCTGAACTAGATGTGCAAAACTGCACTGATGCTTTATCAGAGAGTTTGGGTTAGAGATATGCCTTTTCACCCATGTAACTTGTGCAGAACATCTCTCCAGAGAATCCTAAAAGGCAGCTCCATCTTCCAAAGGTGACCACTCTAATTAATTACCCGTTGGAGTGACCCCCATTTTACAACCGGGGAAACGGTAGCAGAAGGTGTGATTTTGATGTCAGTGGAGGAGGTGCCACAGGAAAAAATGTGGGAGATGCATAGCAGCCCAGCTCTTTCCCCATCAGAGTATCTGTTGCACAAGCTGTACAGGAAAATACAAAGTAGTATCTTGCCCAAGCAAATGTAATTAATATCAGAGAAACTGTCTTCTTTTCCATTTATGCAAGATAGGTCTCTCATGGTTTGTGCCTCGTCTGGAGAGAAGAAGGAATTACATTGGCTAGAAGAGGATTTGGCAAGCAGGGGAAGTGGAAGAAAATCATCTCTTCACAAAGCACATTTCACAAAGAGATAAATTGTGAGAATCTACCCTCTCCCCCCTTTGCCCCTTATGAGCAAAGATTCAGCTTTAGAAGGAGGGGAGCCCAAGTTACTGAAAGGGGAATAGAGATAAAGGGCAAATAGAAAGTAGCTTCATGTATTGTGCTGGTCATTTGAGACTAGCAGGGTTTAATTGTTGCTTGTGGGAGGAAGGAAGCTAACAGTGCTGATGCAGAATTTTTGCAGAAAAACTTGAATGAATATCCTACTTCCAAGTCACTTCTGCCACCTAGAAAAGAGACCTATGTCAGAACCAGAAAAAGAGTTTGTATAGCGTCTTCTCTTCCTTCTCACATCATGCATCTTATGTCATGCACTAGCACAATGTAGCTTTCTGGACCTCATCAGAGCACTGATGTAAAGATTGTAAATACATAAATCAGCTTGATTCAGTGTTTAAAAGTGAGAGTTTGGGTGCTTTACTTGACCTGCTTCACTCCTTGCTACTGATGAACAAAAGAGAAAAGAAATCAAAACAGAGGTGAAAGAATAAAGTGGAGAAAATAGAATAAGTGAAAGGGAGAACAAAGGGAGGGAATAAAAACAGAGTAAGAATGAAACAGAACAGAGAGCTTTTTGCAAGTATTATACTTTACAAAGAGGACTGAGAGGATTAAAAGTAAAAAAAAAAAAAAAAAAAAAAAAAAAAAAAAAAAAAGAAGAAGGAAATTCTAATATCCTAGAACGTACAAAAGGCAAACATACTAAAAAAAAAGAATTATAATTACATGGTAATTTTGGATTTGACATGTTGGATCACACCATTAGTCCATCAGTTGCATATTCTGTAGTAGTGGAATAAGAGATTAAAGAAAGATGAGCAAAATAATAATAATGCATCCAACCAAACAAACAAAGGAGAAAATGTTGCTTCTGGCCCTTCAGCAATCAGTCCGCATCCTGAAGCATGAGATTTTGTTAGTGTTAACTTGCATGGAAATGTTACTAATGATCATAAAATTATATGTCTTTTTTTTTTTTTTTTTTTTTTTTTTTTTTTTTTTTTTAAGTGATCTAACCATCTCATTTGGCTAGATGAGCTCCTGCATCAGGGAATCCCTCAGGCTGACTACTTGCATTAAGCAGCCCTTGGTCTTCTGAGAATGTTATGGCAAAGGGGTTAAGCAGTTTGTACTTTGTAATGTATAACAGTGTACAAAGGTGTTTTGTGTCCATCTCCCTACTCCCTTACCTATCTCTGTTCCTGAAGTTCCAATATTTTTTTGTAAATGTTACCATAAACTTAAACTCCTCTTTGAAATCAACATCTTTGTACATTCTGTCTGGATTTTTAACTTTGCAATAAGCACAGGCTGTTTTTTTGAAGTTTTCCTTCTAACCAATGACCCAGATCACCACAGATAATACAGACCTGGTTAATGCCACCTCCAAAAACCATGAATCTGCTTGTTCCTAGTGAAGAATGGAGGATGAGGAGAAAATTTGGGACCACTCATTCCTCTCTAGTCAAAGGAGAAAGGCAACTGGTTTGAAAGCTACTTTTCAACATGATTTGGGAAAAAAATGGATCTGGATTTGTTATTGAACATGGGAAGGTTATAAAAATATCCACATTGGATAAAAGATTGCATGAGCTGCTCAAAATTATATTGCTGGAAAATGAAAAATAATGTTGCCAAGAGAGCAATTACCATGTCATAGACTGAGAATTCACAAAAAGTGTAATTGAGGGGAAGCATGGCAAACTACTGTGAGTCTCTCTTCTCCACAAATAATAACTAGGAGACTCTTTCCTGCATTTTGTTTACACTGCTATTGCTCTGTAAATAAATGCTCTTTGGGAGGTGCACATATTTTTGTTTTTTGGTTTTCTTTAACAGTGACATATTGCATTCTTATCTAATCCACTTTATCGCACTCTATCTGACAGAGGCCAACACAGCTGCCTTCCTACAAGAATCCTTCCAGTGTGACCATTAAAGATAGTTTCAATGCCTTTAGAGTGTGGCTACATTACCATACTAGTATAAGCATCATAAATCCCAGGCAGTGCAAACACAGCTTCTCAGACCTTCTAAAAATTAGCGAGTGACAACAAAATGGAAAACTGGAATGAAGAACAGTCTTCTGCTTGACATTTTCACTATTTCTGAAGCAAAACCAAGAGGAAAAATGTTTGAAAACGTTTTTTTAAAGTAGGAAGTCCAAAGCTAACACAGTTTCATCAGATTCCTTCTTAGTCAGTTCTCTCTTTCCCTCTCTCCAGCTATGCCTGGTTAGCTGCAGTATTTAGGACTAGAGGAGCAGACTATGTGAGATAACACTGGGTTTTGGCTCATGAAAATGTACCTGTTACCTTCGCTCTAACTTTCTGGGCAGCGGAGGAGAAGCTTCATATCACATGCAGAGTTTTGTATCATAAAGAAGATAGAGTGAGAAAGAAGGATAGTGTAAGAAAGAGAAGGAGAGAGGCAAGTAAAGTGAGGAAATTACAGTAAACCTCTCTATAATATTTTGGCAAGATATCCTGCCCTCATAACTTCTCTGTTGCTCTTGGTTTTATGAATGGAAAAAGAAAAAAGCACTAATGAATAGTAAAAAACATATTTTTACTAGAAAATATATAATTTCTTTTCCACATTAAAGCTGGAGACTCTCCAAACAAATATTTTGTGAAGTAAGCCTAAAATTTATTTTTATTTTTTCAATCTCAAAACAGAAATGTCTTTTAATATTTGTAGGTTTGCATATCTTTCAAAGTCTAACTTTTTTTTCCAATATATAATTGACAGTCTCAGAGACTTCTTGAAAAGATGGGACTGCAGAAAATAATGCACAAGCTTCCCACGCTGTGCTGTCAAGGCCTCCATGCCATCTTACAACACCCTTGCTATTTCTCCCTGACCCTCCTTTGAGCAGGAGCTGACAATCCTGCTAAATCATGTGATAGGTTAGTGATGTGGGAAAATGTCAGCATATGATTACAATAAATCTTCAAACTCTATTTCACTTTATGTGACCCAGTCAGGATTCAAATTTAGAAGCACAATTCAGTAAAGATGGAAGAGAGATGTGCGAATTACACATTCCTGGGTTAGCCTGATGCATGAAACGGGTGTACTCAAGGGATACACATTCCCTTTGGGTTTTCCATTGGGGAAGGAGAGAACAGAGGAGAGAGACTTCAGTTTATAGCTGGCACTTCAAGGAGGTGCACTGGAAAAAAATGAGCTAAATCTGCTGAAGTCTAAGCTGTCTCAACCAAACACCTGTTTGATCAGCAACTCCATTTTCAGTAGGAGAGGAGAAGATGTGGTAGGGATGAAGGCAGTCGAGTACTCTTCTGATAGTATTGAGGGTTGCCATCCCCATCTCTTCACCAACGGACTTTCCACCTTGGAATCCTCTGCTCATTTTACTGTGCTTTTATCTTAATTTCCATCACTGATATACATAAGCAAAATTAAACAAACATAGTTCAAGTCTCTTCTGGATTTTACTGAATATTCTTTATTAAAAGATGCTTCGCTTAGAAAATCTTTTCTTAAATCATTAATTTAACAGTTACAGATATATACTTAATTAATAGCAAGAGCTAGACGTTTTTGTGAAGACCATCAGGTATTACAGTAGTTTGTTTTCCCATGTACATCAGTTTCAGGCAAACCCTCCCAAAGCCTGCTCCCCCTTGGAGACATTTTAAGCTAAATCCTGTGATCTGCAGACCTAGAAATCTGGCAGTACATGAGTAGGTGCATGGATGTAGACACGGCCGTAGCTAAAGCTGCATCTAAATCAGTGATGAGTACAGACCAGACTGTAGGGTTCTGTGCCAAAGCAGACAGAGCAAGGAAAGTAGCCTGGGAGCCTAGGTAGGATGGATAGGCAAGGTAATGTGACCAGATGGCCTGCCCCATGTAGGATGTGGAGACACACCTTCCCTGTACAATGAAGCACCTGTACAGTAAGCACAGATAGCCCTGGAGGTAGGAGTTACAAGTAGCGGTTGAGTGGTGGTGAACACACAGGTCACACTGATAAGCTCCTCAGAGGAGATTAATGCATTTCTTGATAAGATGCAGGTGAAAGAAGCCTTTAGTTAGGTCCCTCATATGACATTGTATTTGTATTTGTGCTCCTTTGGCCTCTGGAGACTAAAAGACCTCTCACACACTGTGCTACTTTCCTTCTCAGTTTATGTGTATTGCAAATATTTTTTTAATTCAGTTGCAGGTCTGCTCAGGAACTGAATAGTGTGTTTTGTTTTTAAACCTAGAAGCTACATGTTATAAAAAATAAAATAAAATATAGCACCACAGGGAGCCCAGCTGCCACAGAGAAAGTTGATCTCTCTAAAACCCTCTGGCCTGAAAGAAAAAAATCAGTTTAGACATTTTTATGAGATTTCTCTGGGTAAAGCCCACCTTCAAATCCTGCTTAACTTAGTATGTTTACATGTGTCAAATTTTCATTACATAATAAACAAAAACATGTGTACAAATGCTAAGAAACTAAAATCACATGGTTGGTAGACTATAGGGAACTGCGAATGTTCAATCCCTGCTGATACCTTTCCAGAATGTCACCTCTAGCTGTAGATTTTGCAACTTCAGCCATTTCACCATCCT
Organism: Rhea pennata; assembly: GCF_028389875.1. Classification (NCBI taxonomy): domain Eukaryota; kingdom Metazoa; phylum Chordata; class Aves; order Rheiformes; family Rheidae; genus Rhea; species Rhea pennata. Next base: position 28,108,490 of record NC_084663.1, read on the forward strand.
CAAATAATTCTTTACATTTTACAAAATTGCATTTTCTTCTGCAACAATCAAGACTGATTTGTTTTAGATGAGCAGCTCCAAAAGACTGATACAATTTCTAAATATTACTGTATTTCACTGTAAAATGTTACTTTTCTGTAATAAAGTAGAAGGCATGTTAGTATAAAACTAATCAACATAGCATGATTCCTCCTCCATAAACTACTATAGGAGTAGGTCAAAAACATGCACTTTTGTGAGACTGTGTGGACATGACATAATTCTCATCAGCTGCAGAGGATGAAGAACATGTCCATGAGCAAGTGGTGCATGAAAATAATACAGACAAGTCCTGGTCTACAAAGAATAAAAAGCGCGGACCATCCATCTAGGCCTGCTGAACTAGGGGAGCCGATGAAGGGAGGAAGAGACACACATGGACATGGAGAGAGAGAGAAGGAGGGAGGACTTTGTAAAAAGGTCTCTCATAGAAGAGGCTGACCTCATCCTCCAACTCTGCACTGGCAGAGTACCGAAAGTAAAGAGATAGGGCTAACCTTAGAACAAGTAGAATATGATTACTCCTCAGACATCAATGTCTCCTGTTCATGTAAGCAACTGGCAATGTCTTGTCCAACAGATGTGAAAGTAGCAAATCTTATAAGTTTGAAAATCATCTAGTGAGTACAAATACCAGAGAAAAGCATAACAGACAAATAAATTGCCTTTAAAATGTCTTACTATAAAGGCCAATGTGGTAAGGTCTTTTTTGAAATATGGAATTTTAGCATCTCAGTGTATTTTTGAGAATTTGGTACAAGGAATGGCGTAGGTTAACAGCACTAAAATGATTCCTTGGGTTGGAACATCTTCTATCTACCTTTGTATTAGTAACAGGTAAACTGCTGTCTTGGTATAGGCTTATTCTGCAGCTAAATGCAGAAATTCGGGTAAGAATAGTTCTTTGTAAAATGGTTTATCCATTTCTAAGAGTGAAATACTGTGAGATCCTATTGCCTCTGTGCTATCAAATGGAGACTAGAAACTTGACTCACATAATCAGGCTGAGTCAGGGAAACTGTGCTCCTTCCCACTTCTAACCAGGTTTTGACTCTTGGAAATCTCCAATAATCTCCAGTTATAGCTGAGAGCAGAGCACAGTAAAATTTCAGAATCTAAATTTTCTATAATTTTATCTCTGTATCAAGCATTGTAGATCCTTGAGAGCGTCTTCTTGCAACAAAACAACACAACACCATTCCTACAAAACAGCAGCAATGGATTCACCACCAACATACAAAAGCAGAGTCAGACTTTCCTTGCAGCACTTCCTTCTCTTGTCTAAAACCGATGTGCTGCCAAAATTATCCCAGTACCCAATGTACGAGATCTTCATGAACAGACTGTGATGAGGCTAACAGTCAGAGATTTGGCTAAAAAAGGAAACATCTTCTGGAACTCTTTAATCATCTTATCAAAATTTGGATAAAGGATAGTTGGATGAGATATCTTAACTGGACTATCAAAATATTTTTGACAAAATTTTCCTCAAAAGGGTATTTACAGACCTAAGCAGCAATTGGCAAAAATTATAACTCTGTCACGGATTAGAACACTGAAAGACAGAAAACAGAGCAGAAATAATGGCACAAAGTTACTACTGTGTTGTCTCAGGTTCCCTGACTGGACAAATGATGCTGAATGTCTTATCAGTAATATAAAAAAAAAGAGGTGAATATTAGCATAATATTCAAAGAACAGGTATCAGTTTGTCACTTTCTCATACAGATAAATGGCCCACATTTAGATAAATATGCATACATTTTTTATTCATGTTTACATGTAGGGAGCCATACCCCACTTGCTAGCCTCTGCCTGCAGGAATAAGTAATCCATTTCATTTGCATGTAGAGATTTAATTTAGTTTTTGTAAACAAAACGGTAAATTAGAAAGACTGAAAAACACACTGTTATTTCTACTGAGTGCCCTCAGGGCCTTAAGAAAGAAAGATGATTTCCACAAGCATCTCCTACAAAGAATCCTGTTTTCCTGGATCAAAATCATTCTATGATACTTAATGAAAACCCTAAACTTTTGCTGCAGGTTGTTTACACATAAGGAGAAGGACCTTACAGTTCCCGTAGTCCTTACAGGGACTGATTCTGTGTATGCAGCTGAATCCAATGGGTGGTGAAGATATTCAGTATCAGGCAGGAGCAAGCATCTAACCCTTTCCAGCTAGTAATGAGATTTCATTCAAGACTGTTTTACATCTAGAATTTTTCTAGCAAGAAAATCTAGCAGCCAGCCTAGAGAAAACTACAGGACAGTTGCAATAGCTTCAATAGCTTTGAGATAGTGAGAGTCCTTCACAAAATCACCTCTCCACTCCCCCTCATCATCACCTTACACATACCAGCAGCAATCAACTGGCTCCCAACTGGCAGTCACACTATTTTTCTATTTAATAACCTCCAGGGTGGTCTTTTTCGCTAATCCCCCAGGCCGTACAACAGAGCTGGAGCTGAAGCAGCTTCTGCAGCCAGCTGTTGGAAGATACATAAAATGTAGCAGTAACGCTTGTTGGCAATGGGGCATTCCTTTACATATTTTTCTTATAGCCCCTTCTCAAGCACCCTTTCACATTTCTTACATACTACGTTTTTGCTGTTCAGTCTTTCTAAGGTTGGAAAGAGATTTAAAAGATGAATCAGGGCACTGAATATCATGTTTAACTGTGATCTTGTTTAATGTTTAACAACTGTTTAAAAACTTATGGCTAAAGATTATCCCTGGTTAGGATGCTCATTCCATGTCATCCAGTTGAAGTGCTGCCCAAGCTGTCCAGAAAAAAATTAAGATTTCAGCACTGCAGGGGAAGAAAAGGGGCTTTTGAAGACAGAGGGAAGTGTTCCTTACTGTGATTTCATTCATCTTTAGTTCCTCTTCTGAGAACTTCTGATTGTTGTTACTAAATGCCAAATGTGCACAGTATGTATTTCTAGCACTGTTTTTCTTGAATGTATATTTATGGGCATTTGTTCCCAAGCTATTTTTAAATATGAGGACAGCTTATAACTTCTATTATAATAGCCTAATAGTTGGTGTGTGCCATCCATCCTCCACTGAGACAGAGGACACATCCTGAGCTTGAAAATCTACTTTTCTATCTCAAGCTTTAGGGAAAGAAAGCAAGAAGAGGAAACAAAAATATGTTTTAGCTCTGGAAGTTTCTGGTACAAATCAAAATGAAAAATGTAGACAATATACCACAAATACTACAAATAAATGAGTCAGTCTGAGATATCCCAATATATCAAAAGAAATCTGAGTCCATGAATGCTTACAGTGAACTCTACTGTAGTGCTAAACAAGCTATTTCAGTGTTTGGAAGCAGTAATCATACGGAACTCCACATAGGCTAAATTCCATTGCTGTTCAGAGTAAATATAGCTGCATTTCCAAGTTACCCCTACTCTTTATACCTGAATCGATTTGTTTAGTGGTAGAGAAGGCATATTACAAGGCAGCAGCTTACATGTTACTACATATGAGGGTAGACGGAAGACACTGTAGGCCAAGAAATTACTTTAGTGCTGTTAACTGATACAGTTGGTCTCCTACCACTTTTCTTAGGCATTTGGTGTGATGGATTTGGTGTGAAAAATTTATGTGTAACATGTCGAGCTTCCACATTTTCCTGTGAAGATTTACTACAGGAGTCACTTCCTCAGCAGTTAGGAGGGTGTGTATAAAGCAGTTCAGTTCATGAACTCTCTATGTACTGGATATTTTTAAAAGTAAAGTAAAATAGAAGAAATCAGGGATAACATGAGAACTTGTAACACGTGATGGTTTGACTACATAATACTAGAAATGGAGACATGGATACACAGAAAAGCTGAGTTCTGAGCATCAATATCCATATGGTTTCCCTTTCGTCTCAGTTAACCAGCTAGTAACTGCAGACTCTCTAATTTGTGCTCTCTACAGTCCATGTGCTTTTGACTTCTTCACTCTACCTTGTTTTACCTCTGGCTCAAAATTGAGCTTTCTCTTCTCTTGGGAACTATTTCCAGTACTCAGACACCCATCTTCTTTAGGAGGATGAGGAAGGGGGCTTCAAACCCAACAAAAACAAGAAAACATCCTGATCCTTAGAGGAAGGATCGTTCTTATGTTCAGGAGTTGCAAATCTCATCAGCTCATCAACGCTCTCTTTCTCACACGCAGACAAAAGATAAGTTTCCTGTGGATAGGGAAGTCTCTTTTAATTCATGGGAGCTGGTAAGGCCCAGATGGACACCGTATCTGGACAAGGCATAAGACTTTAAATCCTGGGGGTATTGACCAGGCCAGCTTCCTGCTGAGTAACTTTGGTGTTACCCTGGCATTAGCATCCAGGCAGTTGAATGGGTGGTGAAAGATATACCGTCCTCAAGCAGAACATCCACTGATCCTTCATCCTGAGGTCTAAAAATGCTGGGTTACATTCTCAGCTAGTTAAACTAACATAGCTGGTTGGTAATAACTGTTAGTTATTTTATAGCATTTTATATGTGGACTGGGTCTGGCCCATTTTTTCAGCTTTATGCCCCTAATCAGTTGTATAAAGAGTGTCAGAATTTGGTCCTAAGAACAAAAAACATCTTTTGAAAATAGATTCCTAAAAGATGAGGTAAAATGTTTGATGCTGGCAAACTCTTACAAAAGGATTTAAGTTAGCTAAGCTGATTGGAAGGAAAACCAGTTAAAATCCTGATAGTAACATCAATGCATAAAACACAGCACTCCTAAAATAAAATTAAAATAGGTCAGAAGTTTTCAAATTAATACTTTCATTCACTCTGTCTGCTGGAATAGATTTTGTGGAATCACTCATCATTTTAATGCCCTTAATTCATCCCATTTAAGAACTGAATATTACATAAATTATTATCAAAGTTTTCTTGTACTACTTATCTTATTTTTAACAACTTAAGAACTATTACCAAATATATACACCACACACATTAAAATGTGCATAGAGCACAGAACATTTAGATTAATACTAATGAGATAATCCACCTGCCTATTTCATTGCACAACAGCTGCACAGATTTAAAAGGGTTCAATTAAACTTTATTCAGTGCATATATAATTGATCCAATGTGGAGAATGATGTCATTGGTAGGGTAAAAAATATATTTTACCTTTTAAAATAAAATTGCTCCATTAGAAAAACTGGAAATATAAACCTGACACATAAATCATTCTGGAAATTTTGTTTTATAGAGCAACAAAAAGAAGGAAAATGAAATAAAATCACAGCAGATACAACATGCAGATGCCCATTATTTCATTTCCTCTCCAAAAGGGGCAATAGAAATCTAAATGAGACATTGCTGTTGCTCTCTTCCCATATAGGAAGTTCAATTAGTCTTTGATATTTCAGTGTATTAGTTTTTATCTTTGCTGACTGCTTCCATTTTCTTAAAGGTTTTATCTCCCTGGTCTCCACAGCAATGAAATGCCATCATGTTCCTATTATTAATTACTAATTGTAGGTGGCACCAAACTTACTTATGTAAGGTGCTTTTTAAACAAATATGGAAGAATTAATATTTAAAAATCTGCCCTGCCCACCATCTGTCTGGGGCTCTATAATGGTTGCTGTGGCAGCTCTGGGTGTACCAAAAGGGGATGTTCAGGCCTCTGATCCAGACTACTGAAGATAACAGCACAGCTTCCTGCCAAGCTTATATCTCTCCACGCTTATTGCAGTGGACTGCAAAATATATTAGTTTCTTGAAACACCATAGCGTTATTCCTGACACTGTTAGTGGCAGTCACTAATCTATTTCATCCACTTCATGTCATGATGGTACAACCGTTAATAGAGATAAAGAAGAACAAAAGATAATAGTAATCTACTTAGCCAGGCATTAATATAGCTCTATTTCTGTGGCTACAAGAGTTTGTCTTGAAATAAAACTTTAATCTGAGAGTATCAAAATGTTTTCCTTTGGCAGAGACTTCTGCAGAGAGAAACTGAGGCAAAAGGAATTATAACCTGCATATTCTATCAATGACAGATTTCTCTGCTGCAAAGGGAACTCTAAGCAACTTTCTGCTTATTATGCATCACCTAGCAGCAACGTGCTCTCCGATGTGAGGCAGCTACTTTCTCCCTGTTTTGTTCAGGACTTAGCGTCCTTTTGTCACGGTGTGACCGCTGACATGGAGACGCAGATATTGGAAACGTGTAGCATGCCCAGGACTCGCTTTTCAGAGAGGCCAGATGTCTGCAGTCCCCCCGTTGTCAGAGTTAGGATATTCTGCAGTGCTATGGGAGCACCCCAGAGTAAGGGGAACTTTGGACAATTTGCTTAACTCTTTTGCCCAGCATGATAAGTATAGAGCAAACTACATTCTATAGACTTCCATTAGCTCTCACTGCAATTACTTGTCTTATCTATGATTTTGTATTGTTGCTTCATAAAACTTACTCTAATTAAAGTTATTATAAATATACTTCAGATAGACAGATATAAACACATATATTAATGTACACTCACACAGTACAGTTCATTATTCTTGACTGTGAGGGCTTATGACTATTGACACTGTCAATTTTTATCTCATTACTCATCACTGCTTACTCCAAGTGCTAATAGTATATTTCCGCAGAGTTTGTGTGTGCTGCAATGTAAATTCTGACATTGCTAGTGTCAGTCACTAATCTACCTCATTCAGTTCGTGTCAAGATGATACATCACAATGCTCAACAACTGTCATTCCTGCTTTAAATAGATCTACATTTTTCTCAGCTTTACAATTAAATATACATGCATACATACATGCACACATAAATATACATATACATATATATATATATATATATTTGGTTCCGCATTAAGTTCTTCTTTTATAATACAACCACAGAAGTAATCCTAAATGTTTTCCAAAGCAATTACTGGTTTCATACATTTTTACAAAACACTTTCGAGAACTAATAATAACACACACAAAAAATATTAAAGGCATTTAAATTTGTTTATAGGTCAAGATTTTTTTTCCCTCAAAATATAACCACCTACTTCCTGGCACTGAACTTTCACTTCGACATAGTACTAGTTTATAACATTTCCAGGCTGATGTTCAAAAAAGACTAGTTTAAGACTACTTAACAAAAATCAAAAATTAATTGCAGTTTAATTAGCGATTGTCACTGTGAAGTTGAGTACAATTTTAAAGGAAAACCTAAGCTTGTTACTGCTTAGACTGCTCCCTTTTCTGCAGTTACTCCTGTGTCAATGTTACACAGTTGCTTTCATGTTATTCACTAGAAAGACCAACTTACCTTTATATGTTCTTCTGCTTCACAAATCTTACTATATTTGTGTTGTAGTTCCTGTGTCAATATGCTCTATGCTCTATTCTTTCTTTATCTAGGTTTTCATTCCCTTTAACTCTTCTGTGCTTTAATCAACATTTACTCCTTTTTCTCACTCTGGCCTGGTCAACAGTAGTAAATGGGGCTGTTTGGGCAATTGGGCACACACAGCTGCTTTAGCTGAAGTTGTGTGTGTAGGGAAAAAGCAGCCAGTGCATGGCCAGCTACCTGCGACACATCCAGCAGTTCTGGTCCAGCTGCAGTTACTGGTGTCTTAAACTGAACTTCTCCAGCTGACAAGGTATCTAATCCATTTGAGAGACGTCAAGAAATACCTGCAGAAATGGAAGATGGTATTTGTGCCTCTGAAATGTAGCCTTTCTGCACCGGTTCAGTTGTGAAAATGACTCTTGGCTGGATCTCATGTGAATCAAGGAAACAAGAATTTGCCTGCCTTGTAAGGCTCTCCTGACTGCTTGGTCCTGAACAGTCCTGAGGATCAGGTTCCTGGTTCTCACCAAGCTCTTGTCCAGCTCCTGCTGCCCTCTGCATGTCTTGGATTCACCTGCTTAGTCAACATCTGTATGACCTGTCCCATAAAACAGACCTGCCCAGGATCAGTCACAGGCTTTGAAACTACAGACTACTGCATCCCAGCTCCATATCAGGGCAAGATTTGGGTATGCATGGGTCTGCCTCATACCCTGGTTGTCATGGCAAGCAAACTTCCAGTGCGAGCCCCGAGTAAAAGCTGAAACATACTAAAATAGGAGCCCAAATCAAAAGCCCAGGCACACCACGGCACATCTCAAAAGCTAACTGCAGACACAGACAGACACTACAAGGAGAAACAAAAGGCAAACTTCAGGCCCTATTAAGAAATCTCAGTAAAAAGGACAAATCCCTAGAGCAGAATAGAGAGAATAGGTAAGGAACTAAATCTATAGGACTTATGTAACATAGATGTTATAGCATCAAAACACAGATAAAGTTCCTGACTTTATACTGTACTTGCTTATTCTCAGCCACATTCATTTCTGGAGAATCTGAGTTACCAAAATATCTACATAAAAATATTCTCCAAGAAAGAAAGTTGGTGTTTGTTATCCTTTACAATTCAAAAAAGTAAGTTGCTCTAATATAAAAAGCCTGGGAAAAATGTATTTCAACAATTTTTTTTTTGAGCTATGTAAATGTGACAAAATATCTATCTGTTTTTTTTTTCTTTTTAATTTTTTTCCATTGGAATTCAGCTGAGTCTTAGTCCTCAGCAGGACTAGAACTTTGAATATTTTAAAGAAATTAGATTTTGTAATAGAGAAGCTAGAAATAATGGACAATTTAGTACTACAGCTGCCCAAAGTAACTACTAGCTCTCATTTTCAACAGCAGAAGAAGTTGCATTGATGTGCACACAAATAGACCTAAGCCCATGAAAATCTGTGGTGCACATGAAATGGTATGATTGAATCCATTCCAATTATTTTATTGATCATGTACATTTTTTTCTCCAAAGTATGAACTTACACATGTATGAGAACTTCAGAGAAATACATTCAATGTCGAGCAGGATTTTCAAAATAACCTAACCTTTGAAAATCCTGTTGGGAACCTATCTACATTTTTAAATGCCTAGCTATCCTTTAAAACATGTTCCTAATTTTGTCTTTGTATAAGAATGTGCAACATGGCATTGAGTCTTCCTTCAAACTTGAGTGGCTAGGTTTAGCTCAGTTAGTTAGAGCATGGTGCTGATAATGCCGAGGTCATGGGTTCAATCCCTGTATGGGCCAGTTGTTTCCCTGCCGAGCAGGGGGGTTGGACTAGATGATCTCCAGAGGTCCCTTCCAACCTTACTGATTCTATGATTCTATCTGACATTACACATTTAATGAAATAAATATGAGCTAAAGCGTAGGACCATGATTTACAGAGGAATGCCCTAAAACATGCATGTTATCAGTGTAAAATAAGCATTGAAAAGATAATGTGCTGATCTTCCTTTATGCTCACTTTGCACAGGTGAAAAGACCTCATGATACGGAAATGGGATGGTGATTTGGTCCGTTGATCTGGGAAGTAAATGCTTATTTACATTGGAGTAAGCAATATCACAGATGGAGTTTTAGGGACAGTAGTAAATCTATTCTGCATAATAAATTGAAGGTAACTTTGTTTAAATTAGAATTATTTAAATGAGTGAAAACAGTCTGGTTTTATACGATATAACTGAGAACAGGATTTAACCCATAAAGCTAATTTGACTTTATGTATAAATATGTACAAAAACACACAGAAAAATAATATCAGGAAATCAGTAAGTTACATTTCCCGTGGCAAATATAACTCAGCTAAAGATATACATTATATGAATGATTAAAACATAACAGTAATAATAAATACTACCTATTTAGATAGGGGTCAAATTTTAATTCCTGTGGGAACCATAACTTTGAGTGTTCTGACGTATGTGTTTAAATTTTCAGATATAATGTTGATTTTCATGTTGAAAATAATATAGCTTTTGGAATCAAACTTACTATCCCCATACCACTTGTCCACCTCACAATAAAGCATGCTTTTGTGGTAACAGTGTTTAATACAACAAATCTTGTGTAGCTCTGATGAATTGATTTAGTGCATAGGCATTACGTACACACATCTTGATACTTAGAAATCTGGTTTTCTTTGAGTTAGGACTAGATCATCACTGCTTGCTCCTCTCCTGAGCAAACAAGCCTAATGACAGTGTTACGGATTCAGGAAAGGTTTCAAATGCAAACGCGATGGATTGTACAACTAAGACATACATATATCCCTTATTTAGGATGACAAAAAACTTAAACATATCTTTCAGTACTGTCTCATATAAACACAGTACATCACCAGCCTGGACACCAAGTTATTTAAAGCTATTATTTAGTACCATAATAAGTAGCAATTTAAATACAAGGTAAGATCATTACATTGTCTTGTTTACTACTGATGTTAATGTCAAGCTGACGTGTAATGCTCCAAAAAAGGCAGCCTATGATTTGTTATCATTAAACTGTCAGTTCTGTCATGTTTTAGGCATAGATTCATGCTATGCTTCTTTCAGCATATCACTTTATTTTCTATCAGTCAAAAACCAAAGTGTTTTAATTGTGCCTCTGCTATTTTTCTATTAACTGTTTCATGCATTTTTTCCTTGGCCTTTTAATTGCAGTTTAATAGTGGTCATTAACACATTAAGGGGTGTTAGAAGAACATTTGAAGTCCTCTTGACTTCTACCAAAGTTGACACTTCAATGCTAGAGTAATTTCAGCTATTCATTTATTTAATAGTGACCTATGCAAATGTGGAACCATGTCATTTTACAAATTGACTGTAATAATTAACTAGAAAGGCAGAGTAAAATGAAACAGGTTATAATTAGAATAAAACTGCTACAGTATTACGTCAGCTAGAATAAAATAATCTCAAATGATTAAATTGGTTTCAATTATTAAGAATCAGTTTAATGTACCCACTGTCCTGATTTTTTTACATTTCTCTTTTTTGTGTGCATTAGATGTCACCTCATACAATTTATGCATTTTATTCATCTTGGTAAAACAGGCATTACAAAAGTTTAATTAAGTAGTAAAAGACTTCATATTATTCTGCTGAATTCTAAATTAGTTGCAGAAAGAAATGATAGTGCGTAGTACATACCATTCATACACATTTCAATTAGATGCATCTATTGTTAGCTAATATTTCTCTACTCCAGTGTATAGATAGAGGTATCGATATAGAGGAATATGCAGGTATATGTACAGTTATAATGGTGCTAGCTTGCACTGTGTTTTTAAATCACATGAGCAATATAACTTTCAACTATATTATTTAGATTTTTTATCTTCAAGGCACTGATGTCATTTTTAATAGTACATGCTTAAAATATGAAAATAGGAATTACATTTGCCTTAAAATCTTGTTTCATTTTTCATTTTGCAGAACCTATATATGTAGACAGATGCATAGATAGACTTATTTATGTGTATGCAAGCATGTAGACACACAGACACCTACGTAAGGTAGATATTTCTGATAATGGGCAATATATACCAAGTGAGGGTTTCAAGATAAAAATAAAACATTATTTTGTTTCCAATTTTGAATAAAATGGTATATTGGCAAATCTGTTCTCTTTGAGTTTGCTTGCTATCTCCCCACCATTTGTAAACTCAGCTTTGAGCAGGTTGCAAAGTATTGATAAACAAATGGATAGTAATCAGGCTAGTGTTTTGGTTTTGAGGTGTTATTTTTAAGTTTCATCCAGTGTCTTCTTTCTACCCATACAGTTTTAAATGAGTATTAATAAAAATGAGACCTGTTTTATTTGAACACAGCTTGCTGCTTTGCTTGCTGTGATGTAATTCAAGAATGATGCCTTCCTTTGTATTTCAATTTATAGGTCTATTTATTTTTGTTTCCAAATGATGCCTTTAGAAAAGACAAATATCCTTAACAAATTCCCAAACAAGAGTAACTGATATCTTGATAGTCAACAAATATCAGCTCCAATACTCTTCACTCCTTCTCTTTTCCACATAGCAAACTCCTGGGAAAGCCAGACTGAATTTATGAAGAAAACAGTATTCATGCAAAGGCTCAGTAAAAAGTGTGACCTGTGAAGGAAATGATAGAAATACAACCAAGGTATTGCAATGTCTTCACCACCAGAAAAGCGACACAATTTGTCACTGTTTGAGCTCCATGTTTATCCCACATAAAATCACCAGTAATGAAAAATAAAGTGTATATATTTGCCAGTGCAGACAAGATGTACGTGTGAATACCACTTTTTAAGTTGGATGTGACAAAAACCATAGGTTGTACTCATAGTAGAAACCCAGTTCTGCCTTAGTCTTTCCCTGATCTGCCGTGGCTTCTGTGTAGATCCTTAAGAAAATCTCTGTTTTGCCATGGGGCCAGCATATGGGATGAAAAGTTTTGTAAGAATAGATGAAACTGTAGGATCATCAGCTAAAATTACTGTTTTCCAAAATATTTCTCATTGTTCCTTACATATACTGGACTCTAGTGTGTGTAGTTATATGAGTAACTGAGTGCTTGCATGCAGTATTTGTATGGTTTTGACAAGAGTTCTCCAATCTCCCTTAAATAGGGATTAAACATGTTAAACCTAGTAGTGACTGCAGGGAGCATTTTCTGTGCAAGTGTTTCCATCAGTAGAAATGAAGTGATGGATTTTTTGAAAAACATCCTAGTGTGCAAAAAAAAAAATGGTGATCATGAGATGCTATCATCAGCAGGACAGCTTGTAGAAGAAAGAAACCTTATCAGTAGGCTTGGCATTGCTTTCTAACAAGCTTGAAAGAACAAAACACTGTTAACAACAGTCTTCCACAGCTTAGATTAGGAAAATTGAATGTGCTCTATGTGATGTCAAGATCATTGGAAGTATTGAAGCTCCACACAGTCTGTTTCTCCCCAGTTTCCCAGGAAGAAGTCCTGGGAACTCAGGAACCTTCTACAACAAGCCACCGAAAAAGTTTCCAAGCTTACATGAGGCTAGGTACTGACACAAGCAAAAGAGCTTGTCTAATATGTGAGGAAGCTTTCTGACCTCTGTGACACCTTTACCTTTCTTAGAGGTCCTATAAATTTCCTAGGATCACGTCTACATATTCCCCCAAAAAACTAGACTACTTTTTTTTATTGTATTGCAATTAATGTTATAATAATGCAATTATTATTAATTACATTTTCCAAATGTAATTAAATTTCTTTACACAGAACAAAGACAATCAGTACAGATTGCAACTAACTGTATTTCTTCTAAAAAAATTAATATCACAGATTATTGTAACTCAATACAAATAACCCATTCTTATTTGTTGTATAGCTGTTAAATATGGCTAATTTACAAAAATAGTTACTTTATCCTAAATAAATTGCTTTGCAGATATTTGTGATGCATTTGCTGGATATTTGGGTTTTGAGCATTCCCTATTACATTTCATCAAACATAAAATAGTCCAAAAATGGCACATACAGGAATTTGCATAAGGCATATCAACTTCTCAAAAGAAATGCAGAAAGAATAAATATGCATGTGTGCGTACTTTGTAATAATTCAAATCTTTGAATAAAATAGTGTAAAGAGAGTTTGGCATTGTTTGCGTAAAAGAGCAATAAAGGACTTGACTTAGTGTCGTTAATGTGCAACAGGGATGTCCAGTGGACAGGTAGAGTGCCTGAGTGACATTGCTATTGAACCTTTAACAAATAGATTTCTTTCAGTCTCCAATCTACAAAACGCCTACAATCCAGACCTCACCCAAAAAGAAGGATGAAACAGGCCTTGTGTCAATCTGTCAGAAAGGATTCATCTCACTTGATTTTAGCCACCTAAAAATTTGGCATGTGGTCTAAACTTGTTGATGCTTCCCGTACAGGATCATAGATTAATTTATGTTGAAAGTGACCTGTGGAGGTCCTCTGCTCCTGCTCAATGCTAACGGAGAAAGGAAGGCAGCTACTCTGAGTCGAAACAGCTAGCTTAGCTTTTAGGCAGCTCTGAGACTATAAGTTAATGATGGGGCTTCGTTTAGACAATCTAATCTTTTCCAAATTACTTAATTTTAGTTCAGCTATACTATTTGCAGCATTCAGCTGTAGCACTGAGGGAAAGAGCCTACCTATCCTGTCAGCTACCCTGAAACTTACTCAGCTCTTGATTTATCACTTCCATGGCAGAAAGAAAAGGAATATAAAATTAATCACACATGTTGGCTCAGCAAATGCATCTCACAGCATCTGTAAGATCTTGGCTGAACAAGACCTGCATGTGCTGAAGGGAAAGAAATCAAAATAAAGCTCTCTGAGACCAGTTCCTTCCTCTTCTTTCTCTAATTAGTTTAAAGGAGAGAAAGTGAGAGAAAAATGTAGGCTATGAAATCCTCCAGCTAGGAGAAAAAAAGTAACCAAATAAGGATCCCATTAAACATTACTACCGCTTCAGCTTACTGATGGCTGTTAATCTTCAGCTCACTGATAAAGGCACTTCACAAACACCCACAACTTTTACCCTAACAGAACACTAAGGCATCATCGCTTAGGGCATCTGCTTGTTCCTCAAAACTTTCCTGTTCTGCCCTCCAGAAAAGTGTCCTTTTTTTGTGAAGTAACTGCCTAGTTAAACAAAATTGAACTCTCTATTCACAAAAGTCCAGTGAACTTACTTTATTTAACTGCATCAGAAAGAAAGGTTTTGGAGAAAACTCCCACTTCCTAAACAGGAAATAAGAATGAGAACAATTTAGAAATCTACTTCATACTGTCATGATTGAAAGGTCTCTTCCTAATTGCTATACTTGACTGTCAGAAAATAATCAACCTTTCCATGTATTACCAAGCATTTTCAGAATCTCTAGGGAGATATTCCAACTTTACCTCTCCAGCAACCATCATTTTAAAGTTTTTGAACAAGCTACCTTCATTGATCCATTACACTCACATGCCCTTTCACACTGTGGCCAACAAAAAAGCACCCCAAAATATCCCTAAACTTGCTTTGCTGTCTTCAAAAATCCTATCGTACATATCTTTAATAGTTACTAACTTTTCCTTTTAAGTGATGTCTAGGAGTGGAGTCATCAAGTTCAACAATTCTTCTCAACTACTCACTAGACTAAGTAGTGGACAGCAAGACTTACGTAGAGTCTCCAGTTGGGCTATGAGCTGGAACCTCTTCAGACTGAAGGAACACACTCAAGGGGCATGAGACAGGGCAGGCTTCCCATTGCTTAATTTTGTTTGATCTCATAGTATATCAATAGATGTGCACCTGTAAAGAGGAATTTACTGTTGAATGAAAAAGATGCCTTCTTATAAATTGGACTGAAGTGAGTGAGCTTCTTGTGTATGCAGTGATGGCAAGGTTAAAATTATAGCACAGTCAGATGACAAGGTTAAAATTGTAACACAGTCAGGGCACCACAGGAGTCCAGGGCACTTATAAGTATGGAAGAATTCAACTTTCTTCTGGGAAACATTACTCTCTTTTTTTCCATAAGAACATGTCTGTCATATAAAGAAATTTATCCTCAGAGACAGCAGTAACATCAGTGACAGGTGGCACCGTAGATTGTCCTTCTAATATAAGTTTAGTTGATGAACTGAAAAAAGTTGTTTGTCACTATGGTACTGACTGTAGCTACAAGGTTTTTCCCCGTTTTGTAATTCCCATTTCTCAATTTCATATGAGAGTGACACTAAGCTTTGTCACAGACAACTTGTCTATTTCAATGAGATTAACGCAATGAAAATGTGTGAAAAATGAAATGAGAAGATTCCATTTGTAGACTGTGGTAACACAGGAAAATAAAATAAGTGCAGAATGTGACTAGGCAGAACTTTAGAAACAATAATCCCATAACTTGTTTCTTTTTTACTAAAGGAATATTGGACTTTGTTCTCAATAGCACTTGCAAGACTGAAACCAAACAGAAATGTGTGCCCAAATTGCTAAACTTTGACTACTAAGACAAAATATAGGTGTATATTTGGATATTGATATATTTTTCTAGCAATAAGTATACAGCACAACCTATGATCACAGTGATGATAAACAATGGAAAAATTCAGAATGCAAACTTGCCACCAAATTTTGCAGGCATTTTTGTCAGAGGCTAAATAAAGCACAGCTACGGATGTGAACATCCACAGACTCAGGAGTGTCTGATACTCAGTATGATACCAGATCTCTCTGTATTATCTTCCTCTATATTTCTATCTTCTAGTCTCCTTGATTCTTTTTCTTGATTTGCACATAGTATTAGTCTGCCATTTAACTTTAATTTTTTAAGCTAACTAGAAAGAAGGGGCTGAACAAATATTGGAAACATTTTCTTTGAGTATCCATTTGAATTAAACAGCCAGGTAACATTTGACCATGTTTGTGACCCTTTCATGTTTGCTTTTCATGAATTTTCAAGTGTTTGATCTCTGTTAGGGAATGGATTAGCAAAAAGCAAATTTGTAATTCAAATGCTGGAAACTCCACCAGCACCAATTTAAAATTGTATATTCAGATATGATATTTGAAATTTGAAATTCACATTGATTTGATTAATGAATTGAGTTACAGCCAGCTCGGGTGCCTCTGAATACCTGTTAATTCACCTGCAGAGGAAAATGAAAAGGTTGTTTTCAGCTGTCTTTGTACCTAAATTCAATCCTGATTTTTAAGCCTATTTGTGTTTCTGTCGTAATTTAATATGGGGTCCAGGTTGTCCTGACTTCTATCAGTTGTGAAAACTGCCACCAATGACTTCTGCTGTGCTAGGATGGAGGGCGAATCAAACTGGACAGGTTGATATCTGAAAAATGCAACTCATGTCAGTGAAGAAAGGGAAGTCTGACTAATTTATTTGCAGTTTCCAGGTGCTGTGTACCAGCAATATGCTTATTGATTTTAGAAATTCTTTAGTAATGAACAAATGCACAATTTCACAAAGAGTTCATGGGAAATTCAGCAACATACAAGAAGCAACATTTTTAAAAAAATTATTCATTGCAAATTATTCATTGAGTCCTGATAGAACAGATAGATAAGACTGGCCATATCTTTCATCTTTCCTATCATGAAGGATGAGTACCAATTGTGTATTGTCACTGGAGAGACTATGAAGGATGCACTAAAAGCACCTTCTAATAAGACAGTGCTATCATACTTGTTGTGTTCTACACACATCACAGTTTAAGCAGTAAAACATGAGGTACAGATACACCACAAAATGTTTATAAAGACAAAAAGTCTCCTAGGTCATTTTTTTTAATTGGCTTTTAATACATCTCTTGCCATCCATTCTGGCCTTGGGGCAGTCAGTTAGCTAATATCCATGGGGGAAAATGATCTTTCTTACTATGCACAATAACTTCACATTAAAACTTCAAAGCTGTTAAAAATGCATTAAGAGAAGTTTTGATTTATTCTTTTTTTTCTTTCAGCACTGGAAAAACCTCCCTATCTCTACATTCTTCTCTCTGTCCCCTCTTTCTCTTTCTCCCCTTCTCACCTATGGTTCTGTTTGCTAAAGGACCTACCTACTCAGGAACATGTTATGTAGAGACAATAGAGGTTCACAAAAGGAGCTGACCTTCATAAAAGGGCTGTTTTCTATCCCATATGTCTCCTTTATTTTTCACATGAATTCCTTTTCATCTGTCAAAATCTGCCCTTGTGTTTTTGTTTTTCTTTCTTTCTTTTCTTTTTTTTTTTTAAAAAAAAGAAAAGAAAAGAAACAGTGATCTTCTGGCAGCGTTCATCGGTACCACTCTGAGATCAGTGGGTCAGGGCTATTGCATGAGGAGAGGAGGAACAAGGGAAGGAGGAATGGTGGACATGCAGGACAGCTTGCTTTGGCACTTTGTTTCAAAGGGTTAGAGGATGTCCTAGTTTGTTACACGATGAGATATCCTAAATCTATCACAATGCCTGTCCTGGCCCCAGAAAACTGTTCAGTTTGTAGGAGTCATTATTGGAACAACACTTCCAGTAATAATATTGCAATAATTTTACAATAATAATGTCAATAATATTACAACAAGATTGTAGTAATAATCTTCTAAATAAGAAAACAAAGATAAAGAGATGTTAAGTGAGATAGCCTTGTGAAATCATATGTGGAATTTTTAGAACCTCCAGGAGCAGAATACATAACTTGAGCTGCAAGCACATCTGTACTCCTGCAGGCTGCAAGGAGCAGGGAGCTCGTGCTTTGGAGTATGCCATTCTTTCCAGCTGAGTTTCTGTGCAGAGATAT
>NC_084663.1:28131665-28166665 GCF_028389875.1 Rhea pennata
ATGTAAAATAAGGGAAATATGGTTTTAATCTATTTATAACCTGGTAGGTGGAGAACTGGACTTGGTAATTTAACTGAACGAGCAGAGTTTATATCCCAAAATATAATATAAGGGGACTGATTCATCTCTGACACTAACTCCACTAAGAGCAGTAGCATTTCATCAAAAATTACTTTGGCACCAGATGTTTACTGCTTGCCTAACATCTCCTCTAAAGAATAATGATTAAGAAAGGAGGGAAAACAAACTTTGGAGAAAACACAGGAAATAGCAATATTTACATTGGTGAAAGTTGCCTGACTACCAATAGGATTTTTCTGTGTATTCTAAGACAGCTGTTATTTACTGTTTCGCAAACAAAGTATGTGTTTTACATTTCCTTATATAAGCACTCTCCCATTGAGATGCTACTGCTGGTGTATGTAGTGCATCATATCATACCCTCTCTCTTGTCCAGTGCAGATCCAGAATCAAAATCTCTCTCTTGTGAATTAGGGGTCAACATATAGCTTGAAACTCAATAGTTATATAACTCTTCTTCCTTCCTCTCCCTTTCCAATGTTTCATCTGTATAAACTTTCCATCCACCTTAACAATGTCATCTGTATAGTGCAAAATGGTGAAAGTTTTGCCATGCTATTAAGGAACATGCATGTGGGAGCCCCATTACGTGGGGTAAACACATGGGTTTTATCTCATACCAACATTTTAGTCACATGGGTGAGAAGAAACTAAGTGTGGGTCCTAAACTAAGTGTGGATGCTCAGAAAAGCCTCCAGAAGAAGATGCTGACTGCTCAAGTTAGATGTCAAACCTTAGCTGGACAGAGTCACCCTCTGGCCTACAGATAAACCCTCCCCTGCACTAACTTGAAAAAGAACCAAAGCTGAAACCTTAGGACTGCTCTACTAAGCACCTACAGTCAGGTACCTCAGTAAAGCGAACTAGATCTCACATCATTAAATTGTATGCAATAAGTAACACTTTCTCTGCATGTAACCACAATAAAATCATAAAGAATATTTATGAAATAAGGATGACAAAATCAGACCTTAATCACTTTTCCTGTTATATTTCCAAAAAATGATATATGAATTAAGAAAGTTAAATAGTGAGTGAGGTATCAGAATCATATGATTTTCCTTTTACTGAATAGTGTTCAGCAGTTACTTTCTTATATGTCTCCACTGTATAGGCTTTTATTTCTTACTCACCAAATATGTCACAGACTCATGGATTTTTGCCATGTAGGATTCTAATATCTTCTTCTCTAGCAGTTTTTTTTCTTTTTTCCTAGACTGTATTATATATTATCCTCTTTTGTCTTTTCCCTTACTTTGTCATCAGTAGAGATGCTCTTACGGGGCTAAGGCTAACCCAAATCTGTTTCATGTAATAGGGCATAACTAGTACCTGATTTTCAACTGCAGTTGAAACAGCAGCAGCTGATTCCAAATACACAGATACTTGCTACTCCTGAATATAGAAGTAGTCAGTTTGGGCTAAGCATGAGAGAGAACAAATGTGTGAAGCAGGCAGTACCAGAAGATATACTTCTCCTTTGTTAAACTGGGATAGTCGATTTAAAATATATACATAGGAAGAGAACAAAAAGGAGAGTCTGGCATTTTCATCCATTTTTAATAGTAAATTATTCAGTGAAATAGGAGATTAGAGTGGGATTCTACAACTAAGAGAAGATAATAATAATAATAAAAAAAAAAAGAGTTATCCCATAATTGAAGAAGTTTTTGTCCCTGTAATGGATAATTATGGAATAACCCTCTTTTATAAGTGTTTAAAAGACATGAGAATGCTCTCAGCTAAGTAGCTCTCAACTCTTACATCTTCTATAAGAGCCTGTGATTTGCTATAGAAAAAAAAAAAAAACCCTTGTATTTGATCTTCTTTTATTCAAATTTTTATACTATATCCAAGATATTCAAATGCAGAGGGGCATCTCCACATGGGTGCAGATATCCACCCATCTGGAATTCAGTGGAGGATTAGGACGTATAAGGCCTTACAGATAGGAAACCGTCAGTATTCAGCAGATCTGAAATTCAGGCCCTCCTACTCGGAGGTTTAAATATGGACTTGTGTGCCTAAAATTAGGAAGCCACAGAGGAAATACCTGCCAAGAGATTATGAAAGCATGAGTCCTCTGAAAATACATTCTTAATGTTCACATTTGTTCATACTGCACAGGATTATGTTTGGAATGAATTCCAGGGGTAAAAAAAGAAAGGAGGGCTTTTTGTTTACCTTTGAAAACATATTTAAGCATCCCTGAGTATCAGACATCAGAATTTGTTAGTGCAATGCATATTTCTAACAAAGGATGGGAATAGGGAATGGATACAGTTTATTTGTAAATTAAATAAATATGTTTCCTCTGTGCCCTTGAGAGCTAGCTGATTTATCAGTTAATAAAATAATCATACACCACAGACTTGTGCTTCCAATTTATTTTAAAAAGAAATAACATTGCAGTTTTGACATATATGAATACAAATGTAACACCAGAGAAAACTTTGTGAGTAGCCACGAATATATATCATGAACCCTGCATCAATTACTTACTTTTTCTCTGCTACTTATAGAATGGATTCTGCATAAACAGTTATTTGTTCAACTATTCCTAACTTATGTGAATGACTCCATAATGTAACTGTTGACTAGAAAGAAGCCTATTTGTTTCAATAAAGTTTGTAGACCAAACACTCACACAAGTAAAAATAAAAATTACATTCAAAAATTTAGTTTTAAATTGTGTAACTAGGCTTTACTAGTATTTATGTCTAACAGTATAAGCTAAACTGAAAAGCAAATATATTCATTAAAAAATATGAGGTTGAGTCCTATATTTTTTCTTCATTAAAAATGTTAATAGAGGTTTCAGCTCTGCAGAGTTTAGACAAACACTACTTATGCTGGATAGACGTGTTCATGTGCATCTTTTAGAAGGAGAAGGCCTGTGTCTGCTAGTAGATTTTTTTTATTTTATTTGAATTCTTTTTAATACTTGTGGCCAGCAAAACATACCATAAAAAGCACATACATGCGTTGCAAATACAAACAACCTCCGCACCGTAAGACGAGCAGAGACAGAGCCAGAGTGCCACACAATTCAGCACAGCAGTGGCTGCAGTAATGCAATGAATGTGGATCTAAAATCCTTTTGTGAATATGGGGCTTACTCCTGCAGCCCTTATATGAATAACTGACTTCAGTGTGTCTGCTTGCGTCAGTAAGGAGTAGTCCCCTGAGTAGACTGTGCCATTTCAGACCCTCATTTTTTGTGTTTGATGGGAAGCCGAGCTTTTTAGAATTCCCACCCCCCACCCCTCCCGTCTCCTGTTCTAATCATCTTCTCCTTTTTTGGACATACACTTCTCCCCCTCTGCTCTTAAATTCCCTCTGCTCCCTCCTGTATATTAGCCTCAGCCCTACTTCGTTATTTTTGTTGCTTGTTTCGTCCTCCCTCCATCACTACTCCAGACACTTCTCTCCCCTTTGTTAGTCTGTTTTGTTCCTTAGGGACCCTTCGCACTCCCCCACAACTGAACAGCTTTTCGTTTCCAATGGTATTTTAAAAACTCTAGGCTATATTCACTTCTCTTGAGAGAAAATTAAAAAAAAAAAAAAAAAAAGAAAAAGAAAAAACTTCTCCAGAAACTCCACTAGTTTAAACTCAGAGACTTCCAGCCAAATTCTTTTTTCAAAGGGATAGAGAAGATTGAGACCTATGAAGAAGCCAGGGCAAGCCATCCACTGAAGTTCAAGGAGCCACAGGCAATTGCTAAAGATCCTTGGGCTCTGCTGATCAAGCCCTTCTACGAAGCAGGAAAAGCTTCTCTCCTCCCCTAGCAGCACAGCCCTCTGAAAATCAATGCAACTGTTGGTACAATGTTCACTCTCTGATGGCCAAAACAGGCTGAACTCAATGGGACCCTTTCCATTGATTTCAATAGATTTTTGGATCAGGCCTCCAGGGGAGATGCATGCAGGTACAAAGCGGAAGCTTTAACTTTCTTGTGTATATCTGTGGAATAAGTTGTTAGGGAATCATGATACATAGCATTACAATTTCTCAGAATACATTCTCATAATATTCTCTGCAAATGCATGCAATTTTTCTGTATAAATTGGGCAGTTCTCCTTTAGAAGAAATTGAACTTGTGGTGGATGTCCCTTCCAAAAACTGGGGGCTTCTTTGCCCCATCCTACCCCATATGTCTTTGAAGTATCAAACCAGACTTTTGCTGAAAGGCTTCAAATGAAACTACTTAAGCTGTCAGTTACACCAGTGACAATCTGGAGTTAACCCCACTGCAGTGTTCACAGAGGTTACCCAAGGACAGGTCCTACCCTCATGAATTTGAGTTCTAAACAGCGCCTGAAGACCACTGGAGAAACAGAAGGCAAACCCATTCCTGGTAAATATTGACGACGGGGGGAAATGCATAAGGCAGGACAATAAATATATTTTAAATGGAGGAAAGGGGGTAAAAAGCAGGAGAGGGGAAAACAGCCAGGAATCAAAATCTGGGGAAGGACAGCTGATTTGTCATTCTGGTGTATGCCAGGAGGAGGCACACAACGGGCTGAGGGGAGAAGAGATCACCGACAGGGCTGAACTCTTTTACATCACCAGGTAAAACATTTCAGCAAAATAATTCTATTTTGTTCAAGGCTGGGATTTAATGATATTCTTTCTTTCCCTAAATTCTATCTTAGTATGTGATATTCTATAACATAGGAATACGTTGGTTTAGTTGCTTTTTTGTTTTTTTAGAAAATGCCTATTTTATAATCACAGTAGCACACTTTGGACTAAGCCGTTGTGTTGATTAATCCACACCTCAAATACGCTGGAAGCATGAGGTGAAATGCACCCGAGGTGTGCATTAATCAGCCCTACCATATAGTCTGTCCTGTCTCACTGCTTAATTAAATCCCAAACCAAACAGTTTTGGGGAGACAGTTAGGAGTGAAGATTTTTTTAAAGTGGATTTTATATGAGCTGTCCACAGAGCATGGAAAAAAATACAAGATATATTTAGAACAATATTTTAATTTGTGATACTTTACTAGATTAGATGAAAAGAATGTGATGTTTAAAAAAGGAAAATGTGATTAAGAAGCTTAAGTGCACAGTATATTACATGAAAATTCTGATCATAAAGAAAGGTAGTATCTACTCAAAATTATAATTTCTGTACTTTTGAAATCATCTCAGCAAGAATTATCTACCCATATCAAATTGTAGCACTTGTCAAAATCAACTGTAAAGCATCTCAAGTGCTCTTCTGAATCAACAAAACAGATGTATAGTGATGTGAGGTTGCACTGAAATGGAAATAAAAGTGAACTAGATGCCAGTCATTGCCCTTAATCTCTTGAACTCAGCACTTAACATAGAGAACACCACAGGTCTTTGGGACACTGTTTAGAAGGGGAAGAAATCAAGACTTGAATCTTAATAACATATGCAAAAACACTCTATAAAATTATTTTCTTTTGGCTTTTCTAGAATCTGATGTGCTCAAAGAGCACCTCTACCTGTTCACAAACATGAGGCAATGTTTGAAACAGCAGAGAAACTGAAATATGTGAAATTTACAAAAGGATGTTTTAATTTTTAAAATAACAATTAAATACAACTAGTTGTTCAAAAGTCACTATCCCTTTTTTTCAGTAAAAATGTGAAATGAAGTTTATGGGATAACACCTGCAGCACAATGAATACAGTACATGCAGCATTTGGTTGAAATTACAATAGCGATGATTTTTATTGAGAGCATTAATAGATGAAAAAAGTCTGCAAATATTGGACATCAGGAAACACTGGCCCAAACTCTGTAGTCTAGGACATGCATTTGAAATGAGCTCCTCTGCACATTTTCCAGAACCCGTGCTCCCTGGGAATGTGATGAAAATGACAGTTTTCTCCTTGATTTTGTCATTCTATGTGTTCCAGTAGCATGAAGCACAGAGTGGGGTGGAGGGGAAGATAGATTGAAAAATGAATGATCATTTGCTTCAGCTACCCTGCGAACTAGCTATGCCCCTGAATCACAGGTGGAGGGGTTTTGTAGGTTAACAGGGTACTGAAGAATCATATCATTCATTAACACTTTACCTATTTCCCTGGTTTTGTTTCCACTTATACCTGAAGATTTTTTAATAACCAACACAATGCTGAAAATTACTGGTTTCTCTTCTACATATCATAAAGCCACAGTAACAAAAGCTACACATAAGGTAGCCCAGTTTGGTCATCATCATTACAGGACAGACCTGGATTGATGGTTGAGGACATCCTTCTGATGCCATATTGAAGGCAGATGTGCAGAAGCCTCTTCACCCCTCCTTGGCCTCCACAGGATGGAAACCAGGGGCCAAAATCCCTGTCTAGATGCTTGAGGATTAGGGCTCCTGGATACATCAACTCACTCATGCGGGTCATACCAGGCAAAGCTTCAGTCATCACAAAAAATCCTTGCTCTGTTTTGCTCTCAAGGCTCAGGAGCAAACATGCTCATTTCTCCCATTGAGGACAAGAATCAGCTACAAATATTTTAGTCTAATTTAAATGGATTTTGGCAAAGCTAATTCAAGTGTCAGCCCTTTCTGGATTTCATCACTGTGCTTTTTGACCTCTGTATAGCATTTGCCCTATTGTGTGTAGGAAAAAGTAGGTTATCAGTTCTCTATCTAAAGAAAGACAAAAATAAGAGTGCTTGAAATATTTTGAATTCAGCACATGTGACTCAGTCACATTCAAAGTTAGAGAGCAACATTATTTCTACAGGTTATATGCTGCAGACAGAACAGATTCATGTAGGAAAGGAGGCAAAAGAGAATCTACTTTTAGGTAAG
This sequence comes from Rhea pennata, assembly GCF_028389875.1. NCBI lineage: Eukaryota > Metazoa > Chordata > Aves > Rheiformes > Rheidae > Rhea > Rhea pennata. The sequence continues at coordinate 28,138,551 of NC_084663.1, forward strand.
ATTATTGTCATGGCCCCATATGTATAAGCGTATTGGAAAAATGTTCCTGTCCTTCCACTTCTCCTCTATCTTTTATCCTTTCATTAGCAGCACTGCAGTAGCACTAGCTAAGACAGAAAGCCTGACTTTTCCTTTCTCTGTTTCTTTTCTTACTATCCCAAAGCACAAGCTTTTGTTTGTTTGTTTGTTTGTTTTAAGAATGCATTATGATTTTTGTTTGGCATAAACCTAAAAAAATGGGGGATTTTTGCTGTTGTCTTCCAACATCCTAGAAAGTACTTAGTATATAACAGCAAAGGGCTTTCTGTCAGTACTCAAAACACTGAGAAACATTTCAAGAGACCTGTATCTCATTTACCTGATGAAGACCCAATGCTTGCCCCAGGAGTTTTTCCAGAAATATCAGCACGCATAGTCCCCTGTTGCAGTATGTGGGCAGCTGGCTCAGCTTTGGCAAACTGTGCAAGACCTAGACTCAAAGCACAGCATGGTGCATGGACTGTTTGCATATCTGTTTGCACTGCAAGCCAATGGCCACTTCTCCCTTCTCCCAGAAGTATCACAGAAGAAATATGAGGAAGTCCCATTGCAGTGGAACAAGATTGTGTGGAACCACAGGCAGCACATGGCTGTATTGCAGTAGCAATAGCTCCCATTTCTGTGCCAGGCCCTAAGTACGTAGAGAAAGAAATGTGCCTCTAGCTTTCTCTCCTGTGGAGGTGGCAGCAAGTCCCAGCTGCCTGCTAGCTAATGCTTAGGCTGTGGAGGAGGTGTTTAGCTGTTAAGTGGACTGAATTTCACAGAGACTTCCACTGTGAATATTAATTCCACTAACTCCTAAAGCTTTTGAGTTAGTATTCAGCAATTTTTGATGCAAGCTGATATTCAGAATTCCATCCCTGGACTGTATACGATGACACTTCAGTAAATGTATTATTCTTTTCATGTGGCCATACTTCCTTTCCAAAACAAATACATAACAGAAATTGTTTCAGCTTTCTAGATTGCTGCCTGACAAAACTGCAGTGACTGGGAAAGGCAAATTGACATTACAGCTGCTGTCTCTGCTTTGGATTTCCATTTTTTTTGCTTTGGTTTGGATGTTCTGTGAAATGCTGAGCAAAACTGCATTATCAGTTGCACCACGGTACATATATTGTTGTTCCCAAAGGTTTACTTATAACGTTCACAGCACCATTTATTTTTCTCCTTTCCCCCCATTGTCATTTCTGTACAGATTTAATACAACAGAAACATGGCTTCCACTGGGAGCTACAGGTAGAGCAGTTCCAAAGTTCTCTATAATTGGTGTCTGCCATGCCTGCTCACAGTAAGTTATGTAAATCACAGCAAGGACCCACAACCCCTAAAGGCATGAATATTTTTTTCATTCAGTGCAGAGGATAACTACAGAATCTTAGTAATAGTCCCCTCCACATCAGGGATCTCCTTTTGCCAGGCAAAGTCAAGGTCTAGAAACTGGCCATGTCAATTCTGAAATTTAAATCCTACTGTTAGAGATAGTTTGGTAGGTATTAGAGTAGGTCAAGGCATTGTACATAATATTAATTTTGGGGATGCTTTTCTCCTTTCCCTTGCAAATTCACTTGCTTCTGTTTACACTCATTGTAGTAATTACAGCAGAGATCTGAATATTTCTTTTCTTTCTTCTTTAATTTTTTCCTTAATCTAAAATAAAATGGGAGACTGTGAGGGTTTCATTCATTTCATTCAAGCAAACACATGCTATACACATACAGTACAGTATTATAGACACTCACACACGTACACACATATACATTCATGTCCTGGGACATAGATAAGCTCTTTGAGGAAGGAAGGTAGATGGTTGATAAAATATGATGTTAGACTAGATCATGAGACTCAAATTTGCTAATATACAATGAAGAAATAATTCCACAGATTTCACTTGCACTAATTTTATTTTCTAGCAATGTATTTTAGTTAAAATCATGCCTTCCAAGTAACTAAGGTTAATATTAAATCTATTCTGTTTAAAATAGTACTGCAAGTAGGAGAATTTTTAGACTAAATCCAATAAGTCAACTTCTGTCTTCTTATCATGTTTTATTTCTCTCACAGATCTTGCATTTATGGGTCATATACACCAGTTTATGCACAATCTGTTAGGTAACTGAATGGATCTTTAAAACATAGTAATTGTCTGCTTCTATTTCTAGGGAAAGAAGGAAATCAGTTAGCACTTACTAAAATAAAATCCATGTTCACATTTGCACCTTAATTAGAAATCATCCTGATATTCTTTGGTGATGCACATGAAGAAAAGAGGAGAAATATTTTAAAAATCCTGCTGAACCTAATTCTTCTGCTGCAGTTACCAGCAAGAATTATGGCAAAGAAAAATCTCCTTTGGGCTTGACTTTGCCTATAGCTGCCCTGACTGAATCTAAATCTAATCTAATAATTTTTAAAATTTTACATCCATCCTTTTTCATCTATTTGTTCAGGCAGGTTAAACTCAGAATCAGCATCTGATTTTCACTGCGGACTTGCTTTTATTTATTTTTTGTTATTAAGACTATCAAGCAAACACATGCTATATAGATACAGTACAGTATTATACACATTCACACACGTACACACATATACATTCATTTCCTGGGACATAGATAAGCTCTTTGGAGGAAGGAAGGTAGATGGTTCATAAAATATGATGTTAGACTAGATCATGAGACTCAAATTTGCTTTCTGATACAGCTACTGTGCATCATGCTGTAATATTTGCACCATGATACTCTCTGGCACAAATAATATGGCTGCAGATGGAAGGACATGGCTGACTGAGCCCATTCTGGGGTTGTTGTCAACTGCTTGCTTAGTTCCCCTCAAGTCTTTGAGGAAGCAGAAATGCAGTAGACAAATGTCTAGACTCTCAGGAGGATCCTAGTGATAAGATAAAGTTGACTTAAATCCTCTGCCTCTGGACATCTCAAGCCCCTGCACAGCACAACTCAATTTTTTTGAAGAGTATCAGGCCACTGATTCAGCCTAGACTTAGTAAATTATTTTCCCTGAGTCACAGGATGTGTCTGCTCTGCCCTGTTTTCCATTGCTCTACTGGCTAAACAGGTTGAGCTATAGAAAAGTTAGTGGCTAGTGCAAGTCACAGCAAAATTTAATGGTTCAGTGTTCAGGTGTCTCTGTTCTCTATCATCTCAGATGTGAACACAAGCTATAATTACCCATGTGTCACGTTCAGCTAAGCTAACTATCAGCAAAAACAGCACACTGTCGAAATTTTGCCCAGCCTTAATCAGTGGACAGTGCCCTAATGGGACAAGATTGTTGCTTCTAGCACAGAAAGGTAACTATAGAAATCTCAGTCCTTTATGGCGTATGCTATAAAGTTTTTAGATGACATCTATTACATACATAAAATTATGTAAATAAAACATATTTTACATGAAAAGTATTGTTTGAAGGTTCATAATTGAAGAGCGCCGCCCCTGACCTTCATGGATTTTAGATATTAGCAAACATTACAATTCATTTGTTTATTATTGATGAAGCTTGTTTAAGGCTCCTGCAGTCTCTCAAACTGCTCAAATAAATACGAAAATTACGATTATTTTACTTCTGTTAGCCAAAATCAAGCTGTTCTACTACAATTCCTGCACTCCCTTGAGGCCCCTGAACTAAGAATGTGCTGGATCTGGAATATTCACTCCCTACTGTAATGTGAACCTCAAGGTAGAGCAGAGAGTACCTATTTTTCTTAGTGATTCAAGACTTCTAATTGCAGGTTAAGTTTTGACTAGTTAGGAGAGAGTCCAAGTGCTTTGTGCAGGCTGAAGTAATTTTTGTCTGGAAAAAATTATTGGGGAGTGGGAGAAAAAAAAAAAAAAAAACAAGCATTATAAAAATGTTGCATCATTCTGGGTTATACCAGATGAGTTATGATAAGGAACACTCTGTCTGACATGAAGCATCACATTAAGTTAAAAATAAAATAAAAACTAAAACGTTCCCCCCACCACTGCCCCAAACTCTGGTATGTTTAATTTCAGTTATTGGAACAGTGCTTTCTACCTTCCTTTTATGGCTTTTTTTATAAAAGGTAGCTGGTACTCACAAAAAATTTTGGGACCGTTCAAAACTTTTCACAGTTAATTAGTAATGCATGTAGCAAAACACCCGCCCTACCTCTGGGCCTTAGGGGTTGCCCTGGTTCACTTGTAACTGATTTATTTTTTAAGGTTGTCTGGCACATCTCCACCCCAGCTGCTTCCAAGAAAATTCAGCCTAGCGTCAGCTGGGAAAGATCAACTTCACATGCTGACACACAGAGGCGGCCTTTGGAATATTGGGGCCTCCGGTGGGAGGCGTCAGTGGGAATCTTTGCTCTTTTTCCTGATCCAGGGATATAGTATCTGCCACCATTCAGGAGTTTTCTTTAAAGTTTTCCTTGAAAGAACACTCACCTGATTACTACACTATATTTTTTCTCAATCAGAAACAGAAATGTTATCTTTACCAGATTTGTGCCTCATTATGCAGAGCTGAATCGTGTATGGCTTTTGCAGGCATCCAAAAGCATTGCTAATGACTTATGAGCCGCCAGAAAAAAATACCAATTTTATAGACTGCTTAAATGTTACAAAATACAAAAAAGTCTAGAGAAAGATATTCGTATCTTTACTTCTATCTGAGTAATGGTTTACTCTGCAAGTCTACTGCTGAAATTGACGGCCACAATCCTTTTCCTAGGAACACATGGCTTTTTTTTTTTTTTTTTTTTTTTTTTTGGCATTATTTTTATTCAGAACTGCTCCTAAAGGAAAATTTTCTAATATATCCCCTCTTTTATTTTTCCTCCTCCATGATGGCAAATTTACTTTGTCACTAGCCTTCATCCCTAGGCTTGCATCTGCTGCCCTTCTGTGAGGCTCACTGAACCCAGGGCATCTTATCATCTATGCAAAATATATATATTTCATATTTTTAAATCTAATAAAGGAAAGAAATCTAGTAAAGGAAGAAATCATCTCTAATTTGAAAGTACAGCACCTGATTTTACTTAAATTGTTTCAGACTTTTCAGGCACAGCCCTGAATAAAGAACTGCACAAAGCCACTCACTGTGAGATATAGACTGGCAGAGAATTTTACCTCTGGGGTCACCTTTCCAAATCTGTGTAGCTAAACGTTTGAAAGATTTTCATGTGTTAGTCACGGGTTTGGTTTGATCCAGCACTGAGAGGATCCAACGGGAAATTCCTTTTCTTTTTTTTCTTTTTTTTTTTTTTTTTTTTTTTTTTTTTACAAACTTCAACAGCCTTAGCCTTTTTCTTCACATACATAATTTTGGAACAGTGTTACGGAACTTTATTTCTTTCAGAAGTTAAGGCAATAATAAAAAATGCAGAACCACAACTTTAGCACAATGAGAAAGCCAGGGCATTGATAGACCATCAGACCTTTAATTAAAATAATATTCTTAGATTTTATTCTCAACTAGATAGCTGAACAAAATCCCTGCAGTTTAGCTATGCAACATTACTCAGTTTAACTGTTACTTTATGTTCCTCCACGTTCAGATGCTTATATTGAGAGAACATTCCTAACCTGCATAGAGACAGAGACTGTATTTTGTTAGGATAGCAGACTTGTTATGTTCCATTCAGCTCAGCACCATTAAGCTTCTGGGTCTAGCATTTGCTGTCTGCTGCCAGGATTAATATCTTAGTATTTTCTTCCTAGTCTATAGTTACATTTCAAGAATTAAATGATCATTCAGAAAGTTGGCTTCAGTTTATGAGCTGTTAAACCTACGAGAGATACAGTACGTCAAAACGAAAAGAAATAGTCAAAGTTGTAATCATTAATGCTAACTTTTCCCTCAGAGTCTTTATCACTTGGCACATAATGTGCACCCATTCCTGTTAGAATATTTTTACACATACCTAAAAAGGACATTTTCTGAGGACCCAGCAGGTAGCGTTTTACTGTATTGTGGAGAACCTGGAGGCAGAAATCTTTCATTTACCGCCCCCCACCCGCAGAATACCTGGTACTGGTTGGTGAAGTGAAGTTGCCCCCACCCAGTATCCCATTAGTAGGCCCCTTCAAGCTTGATTCTGAGGGTGTGTGATAGCTCAGTTGTTATATGTTTCCAAATTTTTACCTCCTCAACTAATGACTGACAAGGAAGGAGAGAGCTAGGGTCAGCCAAAATGCTGGCTGGCTCATGGTGGCACCTGCTGTCTGGGAGCCTGACCGGAACCACTGCCGCTCATAAAGAAGTATCCAGTGAAGGCAGTAATTCCCAAGTCGTTTCAGGCTACACCAGGCTATCTGAGTAGACTGTAAGGTTCTTTTTTTATAAAAATAATTCTCTGCCTAATAACTTTAAATAAGAATTTCATTTGGCATAGCAAGTTCTCCTGCATTTCTCAAGAAAATTTCAAAGCCATGTTTATTCTTCCTAAATTAAACAAAAATGCTGGCAATTGTCTAATGCTAATACCAACAAGTGTTACTGATAGCGTTGCCTCTTATTGCATTGTCACTCTCCCTCTCCTTACTTTACCTGTAAAATTGGGGGAGGGTGGAGGGTTCCTATAATTTTAATTTTTGTTCACCCAGTATTTGGCATACAGGTCTAAAGTTCAGGCAAATATAACAATCAGTTGAGAAATACTCACCAGACAAGTATTCATGCACTCTTGTATCACCTGACATATGGTGAACAAGCTGATGAATGACTCAGGATTTAAATGGTAATTACCATTCATCATTATAATAGACTTACTAATTCATAAATTCTTGGTAAGCCAATTTTCTATAAAAAGGTTAATAATAAGAGTGGAAAAGGAAGAAAAAAATAGACCTAGTGTGATAAAAAATGTAAAAGCTAAAATATCTTCACTGCCACATATCCCATCTAATGATTGAGTAGTTTTGCACCAAAGTGCTTATTGACGCAATACCGCTTGCTATACTGGGGCTCTGATGGAAGCAAGGACAGACAGAAAAATTCAGGACCTGATTGCACAAAGACAAGGCTGAAATGTACTAGACAGACAAAGACAAATAAACTAAATCAGTCATACACGAAAAAGGCAGATAGGATCGCCCTCACTCGTTTACAAGTTTTATAGGACGTGTTGGCAAAGTCATGTTCTCAGAACTGCTCAGACATATAGTATATGGGAAATTGTGTGGTGTTGTTGACATGGAGTTGTCTCTGCTTTGGGAAAGAAAAAAAAAAAAGCAAGCAAGCACACACAGTTTGTTTTTATATTCTTTATCTAGAACAATGTGAACGTAATTTACAAAATTTACAATCCCCCTGGAAAACAACAATATTAACTAGAAAGAACCCATACAGCCAGCACTGAAATTCTGTATATCCAATGGTCAATACAGCACTTATTCACCTAGCACATATTGCACATATATACAAATGCAGAAAGGCATACAAATGCAAATAATAGTTCAATTTTTAATGCTTATGTAGTCATGTCTTTTTAATCATAAGAGGCCAATATGAGGAAGGTTTTATTACCCATCAAAAGCATTTGGTTTCTCTGTCCATATATACCCCACCAGGGAACAGTAGGGGTGCATAAGCACCACAGATTTAGAGGCTAGCCTAAACAACACAGTAAATATAGTTTTTGGTTTAGATGAATAAGAGGTAGGAGGGCACAGATAGGGAAAAGATGCATCTGATTGTGACGGGATGAGTGGAAAACAGAAGTATGCATGGAAACTCAGCATCCGTTCTCTTTTTTTTCCATGATGTTCTTGTCATGCAGGGGAAACCTAAGAGAGACCTACATCCCTGAGGAATGAAACAGTTATGTTTAAGTGGAACTTTTCATCATTTTAGCCTGTATTTAGGGACATGTAGGGAAACTTGCCCTTTCAATCTGTTATGACTTAGGTACAAGGGTGATTGACCTGATGGTTAGGGTATTCAGGAACACAACATTCTGAAGTGAGAAAGTAAAACCCGGGATTATGGTTTACTGGGATAGTGGGATTATGAATAATACTAAAATTTACTAGAGTTTATAGTAAGAAAAGTTTGCAATGTGGGTAATCTTACTGACTGCTTTGCTCTATAACAAACTCTTCTAGCAGCATAATATGAAATTACTGCCAAGACAGATTCTCATTTGAATTCATTTCTTTCTCTTTCACCCAATCTCTCTCTCTCTCTCTCATGCACACACATTTTAGAAACTGACCTGCACCTCAAATTCAGAGGACTTATTTCAAACCAAGAAAAGTTCAAAATATGTTTAGAGCTTCAGGCTTTGGTTAAGGGTATTAATTACTGAAATAAGTATGTTCAGCGTGAAAATTAGCTCTGCATTAGAACTGATGTTTAAAGTATATTTATATCGAGAACTTTGGACAATTTGTAAAGACTGATTTCAGTTTCACTGATGAAAGTAACAAGCAGTTTAGAGATTATTAATAGCATAGTGAGAAGTTATCCATCCCTTTTGTCTTAATTGCTTGAATAAGAATAGTAAATGTATGTAAAACAAAAGAGATTGTATAAGATGTAACTCCCCAAACAAAGGAAAAAAAAAAAAACAAATTCACATACAGAAGCAGACCACTTAAGGCATCATTCCATAGCTCTGTGTCCAGCCAAACTATCAAGATACAACTATATTTCAAACTATACGATGTAGCTAGCTACAAATTAACAAAACAGAGTGCATGTTTTTTTCATTATAAAAATGACCAAATTAATTTACAGTGGCAGTAAAATAATTTTAACACTAGATTTCAGGGAGAGAATATGGCAAACCTTTTTATATTTGCATAACTTTTGTTCTATTTTTATGTGTACACTATGCCAAAAGCTTAAAACATGAAGTATGAAATGACATGATTAAAAAGTATCACTACATTTTTTTGTTTTCCTGGGGATACAAAGCATAAAAATGGGTCAGCTTTTGGGTCAGTTGCAGAGGGGAATTAAACTGGAACAGAATGAATCAGAATGCTTTTACTCAGCCAACTACTTAATCAAAGGATAAAGATTCCACTGAAAAATTTAGTATCCAGCTTCCCTAACTAACCTTTCTGTCATAAATCAAAATATTTCATTTTATAGTTAAAGTTAGTTTTAGCATTGGGGATAAAGAGTTAGGGGAAGAACAGTACAGATAGCCGTGAGCTATATACACTAGTGAGGTCAGGCATCCGGAGACTCTTCTGACATCAGACTGAGCACAGCAGTAAAGCCCGGTGGGTTGTGAAGTCACTGGGATGACATGTAGGGATCCTTGGACACAGTTTCCTCCACACCATGCTTTTTAAACCTGGTTATTATACGTAAAACACTCTGTATGATTACTGGGAAGAATATTCCCCCTGCTCATTTGTATTTTGAAATCTTGGAAGATCCAGTTTATTGCCGATTTTCTATTACAGAATGAGAGTGTTTGGGGGTTTTAGGCTTACAAGCACAACTGCAGGTTTGTGCTGCTGCTGCTGAACAGTGGGATATAGCAACAATGAAGTGAGATTAGTACATATGTCCACATGATTACCCTTATATGCTTAAAAATCTGGTTTTTAACGTCATTCATTAGCTTTATTGTTTTCAGGGTCAAATTCTAAAATCTGCCCAATTTTTCCAGAAGTAAGTTGGACACTTGCAGCTCCCATGAATTTACTGCTAAACATCAAATATTGAAATGGATGGAAGATGAATGTAAAGCTTTGGCCCAATAGCCTCTCTTGCTGTTATGGAAACTTTGAGAAATGAAGTTGTGTAATCTTAGAAATATTTTAGGATTTATATCATAGTTTTCCTATGCAGTCACTGCAGAATTGCATATTGCCTTTGATGGTTGTATTTTTAATAGATCTATATTCTTTGTAATAAAGGTTTCTGCTTACTAATATATGGGAAGGAGAGTTTATCATAAGTATTTCTATCTGTGGAAATAGTTCTTATTTGCCCTACAGTGGGCAAATCAATGTTTTTCCCTTTTTCATGACCTTCAGAAAATATTCTGTTTATGCCACTATATAACTCTACAGTTACTTCACTCGCTACATGTAATTCTGAGTATCCTGTCCCAAACAGGCTAAAATAGAAGAAGAAAAGGTGCATAGATGGGTGAACATGATGACCACTTGTATGGAATAAACTCAGTATAAAGAATGACAGACCAAACTAGGAAAAGAGAAACTGTAGCAGAAGGCAACACTCTATGTCACCAATGGCATGGAGAACTGGGATGCAGAATGATTGTTGACTGTGATTCATAATACAAGAACTGAAAGGATCAAATGTAGATTTAAGGGAACAAATTAAATACTCTTTCACTTAATGTATAATTAAACCATGGATCTCATTGCCACAGGATGTTGTGAAGGCCAAAACTCTAACAGACTCATAAGGAAGTGATCAAATAGATTTAAGAAGGAAAGCGCTATGGGGGTTATTAAACATGCTGATGTACCTACTGCCTTCCAGTCAGCAAATCCCCAAACCATGAATTGCCAGACAAAGTTCCAAAACCATCATTCTTCTATCTATTCCCTGTTTTTAAGTATTTTTTTCATAAATCTCTGTTCTAGTTACTTTTAGAGGCAAGTTCCTGGATAAGATGACTCTTTATTTTGATGCAGCATGGCAAATTTTATGATCATAAATTCTCAAGGATTTCTTTTGCTAGGAAAGGACAAGAAATATAGTGTGTAGCACTTTGTACTCAGTACGCACAGATGAGTATGCCAAAGTAGCCCTCTAGAGCCTCAGAATATTCCTAGTACAGTAGAGATAAGCATAGAATTCCTGCCTTTTTTTTTTTTTTTTTTTTTTTTTTTTTTTTTCCCATTTGACTCTCTTTTTAACCTGGCTCTGACTAACACTTAAAAAGATAGTGGCTGCTACATGATTAGATGAATTTGTCTCACAGCAGATGATAGCCAGAAATCCTTGACCTTAACACTGTTTCCAAATAAGCTTTTAATGCACACAGACACACAAGTTGAACCATACAAAAAACTATCCCAGGATAAAGTGATAAGAGTTGAAACTAAAATATTTCATCAGGCTTTAGAATTTTATTCATAAAATAAATAGCCTAGATGTCATTTGTCCAAAGCTCCCATTTATGCTCAGGCTGCTCCTTTTAAAAGACCAAACTTACAGTTCCTCAGAAAATATCCAATCTACTATGTATCAGACAGGCCATGGTCTATCACGCTAGATTCATGCTAGTAAGCTGACGAGGGCTGCAGCATAGGCCAGAGTGCTGTCCCATCGCAGTCCGTTCTGCTGATGTGCTCAGTGGTGAGCCATCACACTCAGGCAATGCAATGAGACCATCTTGTGTGAGCACAGGCCATGTGCCATCCAAACTATCACGCTATTTGGGGAGGAATAGGATTTAAGCACATGGTCGTGCCATCCATTTTCCTTTAAGAGCCAAGAATGGACTATTTTATATAAGTGTTTAGATGTAGCCTCTGACCTCCATAGAGAGGTATCATTCCAGGAGCTAATTAAAAATATTTATGTCTCTGTAGTTTTTGTAATTATGAAGTGATACCATATAAATAGCCTCTGGAAAATTCTGTGTTTTTTGTGGGGTGAATATCATAGATGATCTTTGTGATTTCTCCCAACTTTAACACCTGTCAATCTCAGGTACTCCTAACTGCCTTCTTTTTAACTGCAAGAAGCTTTTGGCTCCTTACAGCACAAGGGAAAAAGAATCATGTGCGACATTTTTGTGTAGCACAAGCATATGATGTAGTTCAAGCTGCAGAGTGCAATACTGATGTGTTTAACACTGCTGTGCACATTTCTTGGAGAATTGTGATAAGCCTTTTCCCCCAAAAGTGCCAGCTCACACCTTGCTCAATCCACTGTGAAATAAAGTGTTTCTGGCTTTGAGGTTTTTGGATTAGGCTTGAATGTTCTTTTGTTTTAACAAGGAACCTAGAGATCTAAACTGTCTCTAGCTGCAAATATGCAAACATTTTCAGATACGCCTTGATGCTTTCTGAGATAAAAATCTTCCTGTGGGGTTTTCTTCTTGCTCAAGGTCAGATAACTTTCACAATACTCACACCATCTACAAGATTTACTATCAGTTATAAAAACAGCTGTGAAATATAGGTTTATTCTTGATGCCTGGAAGTAGGTTTGGTGTCATAACTGGTCTATAAATAATAAAAGTAAATATCCATGCATGGATACTATGAGACATACTGCATGCACTAAACACAATATATGTACCATCAAGTATTTCAGAAATATCTAATATGTTCTGAAATTTATATGCTGCTTTCCCCCCACATCCCATAAACTGAGCAAATGTCTCTGTCTGGGCCATGTGTCTGCACTCAGGGTTTAGTCATGGGCTACCAAAGCATTTGCATGAGGAAACATGAAGGAATCTACTGAGCAGGCCACCTGCACTGTGGATGAGAAGTCTTGGGCAACAGCATTTGCAGCTGGTTTGCCACTACCCTTTTGTCCCTCCTCTTCCCTCTCATGCTGATTCATGAGGATCCAGTGGCAATGAACTTATTTAACATTTCAGACAGAAAAGCTGAGCCAGCATGAAAAAGGAAGAGTGAACAAACCACACCGAGGAAAAGGTTGGCTAAGTATATTTTTCACACGGATTAAGGAAGGAGCAGCCAAGCTGACAAAAGTTGTCAATACAGGTCCTAATGAAAAAGGATACAGATGAATGGACCTGAACCTCCAAAATGATAGCTGGCTTCTATTTTGCTTTTCAACACCAGAGCTTCAAGAAGCATTAGATATACATGAAGATTTCAGGATAGAAGACATTTTGGAAATATACGGACTTTGGAAGGCTGTGGATGTCATTTTGCACAGTGCATTGCACAGTGATGAACCCTAATATATAAATGTTCTGATTTTATTTTCTTTTTTCCTGTGGGCAGCAAAAGTGATCTCAGATACCAACAGTTGCTCCCTTGTGGCATAAAACTGTAATGTATATTACCTAGTTTTGGCTGACAAAAATACTTTGGCAAATATTTCAGCCCATTCCTGCACTGTATGCTTTGGTTTTGAGCATTGAGTTCATAGTTCACATTGAATGACCAGCCTTGTGCTTTATTCAGGCACAGATATAGACAGAAATATTAGAATGGGACTTAAGTGGAGAAATATTTCTTTGTGGAGTAGCTGCATATTCCTGCATGGCTGCAGAAAAGTTCCTTTTTTCACCAAAACAGAAAAGACATCTGATGATATTTGGTGGAATATTCCTGCAGCTCTCAGGCACCTAAATATAGACTCATGCTTGTGAGGAGACCAATACATTTTGGGGTCTTTAGCCTCATTCTTAAGCTTTGTGATTCTGCTTAGAGTCCATTTCTGAGAAACAGAATTGCTATTTTCCCCCAGAAGAGGTGTCGCTTTGTGCTGCTGACAGTAAGGTGTACCTGAAAGGAGAGGGATCTATTACCTGTTCAGAGAGGGTATACTGGATAGACTTGTCAGAATAGCCCTTTCCACACAAGATATGGCTTATAATGCAGGAAATGACAATCAGCCTGAATACTATCGTATTCATAATATTTGATAATCAAAGCAGCTGATAGCTGTTATAACCAATGGCTCCAATGGGCACTAAGCTCTGAGGGACACATGCACTATGATCTAGGTTAATGTAGATGCTGCAACAGTTATGCTACAGCTTCAGGGAGTAACAGTGATTTCCTATGTGTATTTTATGTTGCAATTTCAGGGAGTGACAGTGATTTCCCATGTGTATTTTATATACTGCAAGTCTGCCAAGAAAAGAATGCATGGGACCACAGACAACACAATTAAATCTTCATTAGCAGAAGTATTGAAAATCCCATTTCAGAGATTCTGGAAAAGTAAATATAATCTAATAATATTTATTAGTGCTCTACAATCTTACTTCCAAAGATCTCAAAATAATTTGCAGATATATATGATTTCGGCATCACCATATTCCCAGTTCATCATCTGATGGAAGACATGAGAGCTGTAAAAGTTCAACGCCTTTGAAGATAAGCCCATTCTTAGGTGGTATGACAAATATCATCAGGGCCAGTTAAATACGTAAGCTTATGTTTAATCTCTGAATAGTTCCAATGGCTTAGATTCTCCACGTGTTATAGCATCTAACTCCTATTGAAGGCTACACAGTTCAGATTCTGGGAACATATGCCTTTGTCTTCCGTATGACATCTCCGGTGCTGCAAGACAAGCTTGCTCTTATGCATCTACTCTTTCCTTAATTACAAGGCCAAATTGTTTACTAGCTACGGTAATACATAGGACAATTTATATTTCATTTGCAATAGGCCTCAAATTACAATTAATCTGTGCTTTTGTAATGGCCTCAGAACAAGTCACACAATTGAAAGCAGCATGGAAGAGCAGCTACACACAATATTCTTTCCCCACAGGTGTTTTTTTTAGTTATTATTTGGTCTAAACCTACCACCAGATAATGCAGAGTACACATGGAAAGAGATGTGAAGGAAGGTAAGTTTCTTTATGCGCTCTTCCGGGGCATCTCCTCTTTCCCTTCAAACAGCAGTAAGCTGAGCCAGCTCTTGGAGATCTATTGCAACTAGGGAAAGCTTCTGGAGCTCCTCAACATAAAATATACAGAAAACCCCACAAGTTTGCAATGTTATTTCAAAGACTGGAAATAATCTTCCTGTGATGGCACAGGTATAGGAATAAAATGTTCTGTTTACATTTTATGTTGCTGTATATTTTGACAGAGATTTGAGGTCACCCTCAAAGGGGGAATTTCTCTTATGAGTTAGGCCTGAATGATTTTACTTAAAATTAACAAATAAGAAATGAAAGAAGAGCTTGTTTCTCCAAAATCCAAGTTGTAAAATATATTTGTTTGGTTTTTTATTTTGTTTATTGCTCTTTTGGTATTTTATGTTCTTAGACGACTACAAGGATTTAAACAAAATTTCTAGTTTGGGTTCAATAAGATTTAAAAGAAGAGCTTTAGCAATCACAGTGCCAATTCAAACTCTTACTTCCTACTAAAGAGCAAACCCAAAGAATGTTTAACTTTTCTGGTCTAAATTCTTTATTAAAAAGTAAAAGTTTAAATTGGCATGAAAACTGCTGTTTAAGCTGCTAGTACACCAACATCAGAGAAAGCTGAGTTTTAGACCTTGGTATTCTGCCAGGTACTGTACTGTATATAACCAAGAGAAAGACAGAAAGAAAGACTGAAGATTTGGTGGAGATAAGGTTTTTCAGACTTTGTTGCCCTAATGCATTTTGCATAAACAAATAAGTATTTACTTATCTCTTCAGGCAATAGCCAAAGGACTTCCAAAATCTGTAGATATTGCACTAGGCAACAAGCCCAGAAAAATGATAGGCTATAACGACACAGCACAATCTTTTTGCCAATATGATTGGCATATGTTTCTGAAGAAACAGCCTTATAACTCGAAGCTCTGCTTCTTATGAGTGATAGCACTTTCTGCTCATAAGTTAAATAATTGTGTACAGTATTACTCCACTTAGCCCTCTTAAAATTATAGCATCAGGGTCCTGATGTTGTAGCCTGGCATTTTAACCATAAGAACTGAGTTTTTACATTTAATATCTCAGCCACTTTGGATCCCATCCACCTAAAACTTGGCAGATAGGTTTGTCTACCCAGATGATTTTTTTAATGGTTTAAAATTAGTTAGGCCTTTTCAGTCTGTAGAATAGCCAAGAATTAGTTTTGAGCTAGTTTTAGGTATATTTTTTTAACTGGCTAGAATTATAAACTGATTCTGGTAAAAAAAAAAAAAAAGGGGGGGGGGACAATCTACTACTTGTCACCAATTTTGTAGACTCCTGCACTTTGGATTTTGGAGCAAAAATTGCTTTAAAACACCCCAAAGACAAACCATGAAAATCAAATATTGGACCTTGGGGTGAGTGAATTCTCTAGCAGGCTTCAGCAGTTCCACTTTACCTAGGAAACTGGAGTGGTCAAAAGAAAACAAACTTAATAGAATTGAAAAATTGATATTCTTCTTGTGCACCACAGAGTGTCAGTCTTGCGTTTTTCTGTGTCTATGTAGAGAACATATCTATGGGGAGAGATAATTATTCCCAAACTGGTGTGGCCAGTGAGACACTGTCAAAGTTCTTGTGCATGGATTCTCAATCTTTTAAACAAAGCCATTGCATAAACCGTATGACTCCACGGATCTTATACATTGACTTACTGTCCCTCCGTAGACTGCAAAGCAGAGCTTGAGGATCAAGAAGAGTAAAGTTTTGATGTGGGCCTCAAGATGGCCATGCAAAAACTTGGTTCTTGGCTCTAACATCAGCCATTTCTGTATCTGAATAGTCAGAATGGGTGAACCTAAAAGATTTTAGACAATTGCCAGACTCCAGAGTGTCTGAATAGTATGCCAGTTGAATGAAATAAAAAATATAGGTCATGTATTTTGTTATACAGCAGGTAAATCACACAGATTTAGAACACAGACACTTTTAATAGATAGGATTAAGGACGTGATCCTAATCCAACTGGAGCCTGTAACAGTACTTACAGTCAGAGATGTGCAAATCACTGATTCTCTGATTCACTATCTGAGCTGAAAAATTAAGGAAAAAAATGTATTACTTTGATCCTAAACTAAGAGAATGTAAATTTCAATGGCTTTTACATGCTTAACAAACTACTAAATTCAATCTAAATCATAAAATAAAATCAAATAAAATTTAATTTAGTTTTTCTTAAAGTTCACGTTAATGAACAAAAGTATATTTAGGTTTGAAACATCATTTTAAAATGAACAAATCAAAACTGTGCTATTAGATGTTTAAGCAAATGTTTTTACTTGAAAAGAAATCTTTTTTTTTTTTTTACCCTCTGGAAATCCAATTTGATTTCACAAATACTTTTGTTTAACTCACATCCATGCTCCTACATGAACAAAATAAATTATTAAAGAAAACCAATAGAACTGATTCTTGCATTCATGGATTTCTAGACTTTTTCATGGGTATCATGGTTAGACATCAGAGAATAGCACCTTTTGAAGAGTCCCTTACACTTTTAATTCATTATCTCGAGTTTATACCAAATTTTCACCTTATGTATGTTCACATTGTGTAAAAATATATATTGATTTTCTTTCACTTTCTTCTATTGTACTTTAAACTGCAGTGATTACATTAAAAAACTGCATGAAAATGCTCAGTCTGTTCATCATTCTGTCATCAAGGCTTCTAAGAGCCATGCTTCTCATTAGTTTATATATATATATATATATATGTATATGTATATGTATACAAATATATCATCAAACAGGGTTAGTCTTCTGAGTTGTCATGTGGTGATACCATGTTGCTGCTGAAACTTTCCATATGAATAGAATTAAAGCCAGTTATCAAGTCTGACACCCAAAGGCAGCATTATAGTAATAATATCAATGTCATCATCTCTTTCCAGCTTGTAAGCAATGTATTTAGTATTGCAGACTTAAGTGTTGGAGTCCCTCTTATGTTCCTATCTTGGATTTAAAAGCCTTCTATTAGAAAAAGAAGATCCCAACTGGAATGAGATTATACTGCAATCATCTGGTTCAGAACATTATGGCATGATTTTAGCAGCATGCTAGCAACTCCCTCTGCTCCTGGGCTTAATGAAATTTGAACTTATTATATGGTTCAGCACAGTTTTTGGAAGACAACCAATAAGTATGGGAGGTTCGCAGTTGAGACAAGGGGCTTGTTTGCCAGGATTTGTCTCTCTCGAGGAAAGCTAACTGCATGGCCAGATCTTTTCTTTTCATTGGATATAAAACAGCTATACTCATAACAGTATTTACTAGTGATGGCAGCCTATGATAGAGCTATTCCTTCCAGCAATACTTTAACCAGAGAATATCCAGTAATGACTGTAGCTGTATACCTACTTGACGGTGCTTTGTCACTATATAAAACAGCATTCAAGAAAGGGCACTTGACTGTAGCAGTGCATTTAAATGTGGAAATCCCTCTATTGAGTAAAAATCACATACTACACCTTTCTAGGTGTTATATTAAATGGAATTATGATATGAAGACATCCTGGAAATGAAAAAAAATATATGTACCTGCACACAACTGCTTGTTCTATTTTTCAGGCTAACCGCTTAGCTGTAACATTTGTGCATTAGCTAAATAACATCTCAAGGGGAGCTGGAGATAGAACCTTGATGTCTACTGATTGTACATGTGTGAGTTTGTGCTCTCAAAGGATGGTCCTTAAAAAACTCCCTGCTGGAAGCTATTGTGCATATTGTAAAAGGACCGTTGCTAAGTGCCAATTGAGCTACTACTGTATACTTGCCATTTTAAAAGAAGATTTCATACCACTTGATTATGTTAAATAGAAATGTTTGAAATTTAAACTGAATTACATCAAAATGGCACAGTAGTTATATGCCTAAAGAGCCGCTGCTGCTCTCTCTCATAACTAATGTCAATCCCTTCTGGTAGACGGTTTTATGTGAAACTGTGACAGAGTATATTACAGGAAAAGTTTAGAGAGCCTTGATGTAAAGAAGTCATAAATAAATACTACCATAAACCCCAGGCCTGTGTTTGTATTAACAAGCAAGAACTCCTTTACATTTAAGTACTGTCCTTAGCCAAAAAGAGATAAGGATTTTTAAGGTCAGAACTTCATCTTTAGCCTTTAGATTATGCTAAGGTGTTAGAGGTTTTTCTGTGCAGTTGATGACTATTTATTGGAATTCAATGAATTCCGGTAATGCAATCCAGAGAATATATTTAGTAGAAATAGCCCAGAAATTGCCTCAAGACCAACTTACCAAGAACAAAAAGAAGTAACAGTATTAACAATAGCAGATCATCACGAGAGTCTGACTGAAATCAGAAATCCAAGATTGTTACTGGGGTAACAAGTGAATAATGTAGTACAAACAATCAGAAAACATACATATTAGAAAAACAGTAGAGCAAAAAAAATATATAAAAAAATATATAGCAATCTACTCTAAAGGGATAGCTACACATCTGGTATTTTTACGATCAAGAACTGATGACATTATGTGCAGAGATGTGCAAAAAGAATAAATTTATTTTAAAAAATGCTGCTTCAGTATTTATGAATTCAAGAGAAATTTGATGATTAGTTCTGAGGGATAAAAAAAAAAGAGAGAAAAAAACAGATATGTTGGATCTATTCTTAGTACTGTTCCCAGAAGTTATTCTTCTGGGTTTTCATTTTGAAATATTGTCGTTGTTTTTGTAAAGGAGCCAAAACTCAGGTAAATGAGGTAATGCTTTATGAAAAAATATATTTCAATACAAACAGAATAAATTTGGGGGAAGAACTGTCTTTTTTTTTTTTTTTTTCCCCCCCCCCCCAAAAGCTTTACATATCAGATTGTCTCAAATTTTTAAAATTCAATTTCTGGGTTGGCTTGCAAACAGAAATAAATTTTTTAAAAAGCTCAAGTAACAGTCCAAACACACCAAATACATTGTTACTAATTCTAGAATATTATTTTATCTTATATCATCATGAAATGCTCAGCTGACCCCAAAGTAATCACTTTGACTTTACCCTGGGAAGGTAACGGATAATTTCCTTAGCAGAAGACCAGTGGTGCTTTCATGCATTTTCACTCAGTCTCTTGAGATGCTACCAGCGATGAAACGGTTAATGGGTTGTGGCAAGATTCAGTTTTTCTCTGTTCTTATTTCTGGTGTCAGGCTGAGAGTCATCACTTGGTGGCAAAACTGTAAGAAGCCCCCCTTCTCTTGCCCTGGGCCAGAAACCGTAACCTGCTTGCCCACTCCGTCCGCGGAGGTCTTCCCCACACGCATGCCCAGAGCTGCACTGTGGCTGGTGAGACGTTCAGCCCCACCAGCTTGCCAACTAGGGTCTTCATCTCTTTCCTAAACACTATGCCACGCACTTCCATGTCTCTGTGTATGATGTTTGCACTCCTGAGCTCAGCTCAGTTTACAGTGCAGAAATGTTACCTATTGGCAGATTATAAAATAAGATCAAAACCTCAGGCTGTTTATTCTATTACAAAATTAAAATCAGGATCTTTTTTAGAATGTATTACAACAACGTTCTTCAGCTTTTCCAATTACCTATAGGCACAGTACGCTCAAGACTTGCTTTCTCTTCAGCGCCAGGTCTTCAATCAGTGTAAGTGTGAACCACAACTTGAATTTTTTTGTGTACTTGGCTCCTTTCAATGCATAAAAATATGTCATTTGAGTTAAATGATGCTTTTGATTTCAGGCTAGCATGATCAACTGACCTATAGGATGAAGAAATGTGATGATATAGTTAGTATTGTAGCTGTGATGCAGCAGTTTGAGTAACTCACTCTGCTAATCAGTTATTCCATAACTGATGTCTTATTTTACAGTAGGATCCTTCTAACTCAATCTCTCACTGTAACTGGCATACTGAAGCTCTGAAGCAACCTCCTGCATGAATGACAAACTCTGTAGCCCCATACGAAAATGCAAAGTGATGCCCTGAGGCTTTAATTGCATCTTAGATATAGTGAATTACTCCTAGCAGAAGAATTGATATCACCAGGTCATAACAATGCCAATCTTTTTGTTTGGTTGCTTGGTTTTTGTTTGTTTGTTTAGAAGCTGCTGTGTCATACTAGGAATAAACTTTATATATGCAGTATAACTTTTTATAGCTTTACTTATGGCTTCTATCAGTTTACCAAGTATTCAAGAAATGATCACTAGTTTCAAATTCCCAGGGTCATCCCTAGGCTGGTTTTTTTATGCTTTTCTTTAATAATGATCGTTTTTATTTTCTGTTCAATTGTCAAACTTGTTGATGTTAAAAATAATAATAAAAAAAATAGTGGCAGTTCAGCCCATTCATTTTTAAATTCTTTCGAGCATCTTTATTCTCCAGTTTTCAAATCATTCTCTTTTAAAAGCTTGATCGCTAGTTATTTACTATTGAATTTTATTTATTTTTATTTCTTACCAAAAAAGATAAAACAAACTTCTTGTAGTTTTCATTTTACTCATTTATGAGTAAAAATAAAGAAGAGTGGTCACTATGGACACATTTGTGTCCAAGTTACACCAGCTACTAGTCAGCTTAGAAAAGTACACATCCATTTACGACTGCAAAGATCTTTTCCAGGAATACATTTGAGCTCTGTACATCTCCAAGACTACAACCCTTGACTAAGAGGGATTTCATAATTTCAGCTAGGTTTGCAATGTGCTAAGTCCTAGTTTCCACTAGCATAAGCTCTTTCATACTTACATTAGTGTTTATAGTAGAAATGCTGTATCTATTATAATAAAGAAACATATTGAGTATATAAGTATGGACTGATGAATCACCATATAAGTGAATGAGCAAGTGCAGGAAATTGAGGAGTATATCGTAGATGTGATGTACCTTCTATTACAACATTCATTTGTTCACTGAAATATTTTAAAATGTGTAGATTTAAAATAATAAAGAAAATCTTTTTTTACATTTTGCTTTGAATTTTTATGCTGAATTTTATTGAAACATACTTTTTAAAATCAGTCATTTTAGTATCCATTTTTATCAAATTATAATCTTTTACCACTTAATAATAGAGGTGCAGAAGCTTTTTAAGCACATAACAACTCTGACAATTTGATGGAATTCAGTTTGAGTAATAATTTTATCAAATAATATATTTCTTTTAAAAAATACCATTTATTAAAACATTATCCACAATTTAGGCAGAATGGTAAAGCAAATGTCATTTTAAAACACACGACCCACCTCTGCTGAAAGCACAGTACAATCACAACATGTTATCGTAAGTGTTGGCATGCTTTTGGAACACAGGATGATTCCATCAACAGATTATTAGCCTGCAGATGAGATCCCAGCATTTCTGAACTAAATACTACCTATTCACTTCTACCTGTGCATGTCCATTGATTTTTATGCATTTTCATGGACTTAACTGAAGATAGAATTTAATTCTCAGTATCTGGTGGATGAGATCACACCTGCCTGACATCATAGACTAAAGACTCCCAAAAAAACAAATTTTGCTCTATTTGAATGTCTTCAGTTCTGATGCCCAAGGGAAAATGCAGTCTTGGGGACAGTGTCTAGCAGGCACAAGCATAAAAGCAGCTCCAGCATGGATGCTTTTAGGAAATATCAGCGGAAGAACCACAGGCATTTTTGGCAAAATACTCTCTCTCAGATCTTCAAGTAAAGAATTCAAATAAAAATCTTTAAATTGAAGCTGTCCTGTGGAAATGAGACCCAGACAGAAGATGGGAAAGATATAGAAGTATAATAAACTGTTAGCTATAGTAAGTAGCAGGGTTGAAAGCAAAGATATCATTTCACAAATGGAAATTCTCACTCTTCATGAGAGAGCCTGAAACACCTCCTCCCATGCTTTTGGCTCACCCACAACACTCCACTGAAGAGTTGTTTTTGAGACATCCAAATTGTCTTGATCAAGCATCAACTGTACAACATTCTGAATGTCTCCTCTCGGAGGTGTTTCTATCTCTACAGAGTAGTTTACAATTTTTTCTAAAGATTAGGACATACACCCAGAAGGCAGAAAATCTGGGGTCTCCATCTCTGCAGAAATCTGGAAAAAGTAAGTTTAGATGTTGAACTCAGCTAAGCAGGCAAACATCTGTATCTGCTGACAGTCTAGCTACCCCTCTGAGGGCTTGTTTGGACAGAATGGGACCTGCCAGGAGCAGGGACAAACGATGACACAATATTAGCCAGGAATGGAAGTTCATTTGGTCAATGAAAGAATAGTGTATCATGTTTACAAAGTGGAACATTGTCAAATAAAGAGCCTGAGAGCACTCCAGCCTTTGGGCCTGTAAGGACTGGAGGTAAGGATGTGTTCCTGAGAAGTGGGTGACATGGCTTCACAGTCTCATAGACACAGGTCAGAACTGAAACACAGTCTCTCGGGACCTGGAAGAGTGACTGTTCTGAGCTGGAGGTATGTGACAGGAGGATGATACAGGCAAAACAGCTGCTCTGAGAATCTATAGTTTTCTTTGTCTGTTCTACATGTGAAAGCATCTGAAATGAAAGGAAAATTTGGGGTAACATGAAAAATTTTTTTTTGATTTTTTGTGTTGATAAAAAAAATTTTAAATGATAAATTTGATTTAGGTCATTAAATATTTTTCATCGTTTTTTTCACTTCAGTAATCAGTTTTCACAAAGATTTTTACTGAGAGAAATTATCAAGAAAATTTGGTCCATCTTTCTCCACCACACACATCTAACATGTCAGTAAGCATTTTCTTTGCCAGAGACGATTTCTATTGGCAGAAAAAAGACAGCATCAGTCTTGAGAAGAGCTCCAATCTTGGAACACAGGGAAAAGAGAGAAGAGTAGGAAGGAGAGGTGGGAGAGAGAAGAAGAGATAGAGCTCATCTAACAACAGCAAGCCAATAGCTCAGCTCACCTGCCACGGAACCTCTTTTTTTAAGATGTTTATGTATGAAAGAACCACTCTCACATCTTCAGAGAATACTGCAAGCACAAGAAGTCTCAGACTTCAGATGAAATCAGATGAAAGCACCAAAGTGCTTGTTCAGTTCTTGCTTGTGTTAGTATATTTACCATTGCAATAAGTCCATTTTTTTTCCTGGAGTTAGATTAGGCCTTCTTCTCATTAGAAATGTTGCCTCATTAGAAAGCATTGGAAAATAAGCTTCTTAAATATCTATTATTTTACCATCAAGTTTTCTTAATCCTAAAGGAAGGGACACGTAGAAGCATAAAATATTTCCTATTTTTAACTATCTTTGACTATAACCCCAAGGGCAGGCTTTCAGGAGGTAAATTCTTTCTTCAGATACAAAATTATCTTTCTTTAACATAAAGACCTAGCTTGATTTCCTTGTTTCCTTTTTTACAAAGTTTGCATAAGCCTTTTGCATTCAATGTTTATATTTTGATTATCTCAAAAAATGTCTTCCCTGATGATATTATCCATTATGGCTTCTCCTGAAAGATTTCACTACAAGAATTTTGTTGTGGATATTCCTAATGTTTCTCAGACGTTTGATAAAATGCTATTATCTCTTTAGAAACCACCGTGCTCATTTCCTGCATGTAACATTGCAGACAGAGTGCAATTCTTTTAGTGGTCTACATGAATATTCATGAGTGACAAGTGCTCTGAGTTCTAACATATCTACCTGATCCTGAGGTTTTGCTGTTATTGGATCAGGGCTTCTCTCAGCTGTACTCTCAGATTAAAATGTCTTTATATCGGTGCAACAACAGAGAAAGAACGCAAGATTATAATAGATTTTAACAAGAAGGAGATAACTTTGCATTATTTTTCAGTCTTCTTTCAGTCTCTGTCCTCAGGACGGAGTCACGCTGTGATTCTTTTCTGGCTACTGGAACATAAGAATGATACACTAGACTTTGAATGTTTCAAGTTTTATAATGTATAATAGTTGAGTTTTACTTCTTTCACCTCTGTATTTTGCATTTTGATAGTCAAGTGCCGCTCACCGCTAAGGCCTTTGTGCTGACCTTTAACACAATGGGTAGTTTTAGCGGCGCAATTATTGCGACGGGCCGTGGTGTCCTGGAGGAAGTCAGCATGCGCACGTGTATAAACTAGGATATCCACGAAGTAAAAAGGAGAGGAGCACATACTAGGAAACTGAAGTCATTTGATCATGGCAAACCAGTCAAGTCCAAGGCAGAGCGACTGTTATGTTAGAAATTTTTGCCTAGCTTCCCTTTTGCATTTGAGTAGAAACATAGAGTATAGATTACCATGACCCAATTTTACTTTCACCTCATCTTTTACAATTTCCAGCTTGAAAAATTCTGTTGCCTACTAGCTGAGTAACTGGAGAACAATGTATATAAGCCTGATTTATCCCACATCATATGCATTATTTACAAACTTGGTCTCTAGTATTATCACTGCCTTTGATCCTTATGCAATTCTAAGGTCAATACTTTCAAAAGTGGGTGCCTAAAGCTGTATGCACAAATATACATTAAGGCAAACATCCTTAATATATAGAACTACCTTGTATGAGAAAGACCTCTAGGATTTGTCCCTAAATAACAAGAGGTGACCAATAACACAGGTCTCGGTGGGCTGCTAGTAAATGATGTTCAGCAAAGAACAATGTACACTGCTGTTTGTAGAAGACAGCCCACCCATCAGAGGTAAAGAAAAGCAGACATAAATGTGCCTCCTACTGCAGTTTTTGCTGTTACACTTTTAGGTGCCACTACTGGTTCTGAGGCTCTGCTGTCATGTTTTGCTTGAACAGAAAATGTTTTCATGACAGAAGCATTTGTGCTATGTGTTACTTTTGCCCTTACAAATATAATTAAAGAAGTTTGGAGGGTTTTTCTTTTCCTTTAATGAGTAGCACCCGTTAGAAGCACTCTTGGATACACCCTCTTTGCTCTTTCTTTCCTCAGCTTCCGTGTTTCTCTTTCCTTCAGTAGGTGGCTGTTGTTGTCGCACGATTTGCCTTTCCAGGCTCCAGCCCCCCTCCATCTTCTTCCCATTCTCCCTCCAAACAAAACAAAACAACACAAAGCTCTGTTCATTATTTTTTCTTCATAAGACAAGTTCATGTTTTTCAACATGCTACAGGAGGACTCTGCATGCTGATTTTGCTGCTTAAATATTATTTTTCATCGTTTCTATGTTTATTTTTCCAAATGTGCTAAGAGACCTCCCAATGAGATCCCCTCTTCCCTCTCCACAGCCTTCCCTTTAGGAATCTGAATGTTGTTAATGTCTCTTGGGTAAAATCCAGCCACTGTGTCCAAATCAAGTCAGGTCAAATTCACTCCATGCCCTGCAGCTGTTCCATTGTCTCCATATTACAACACAAGTTTCTGTTTGTTTTATTTATTTATCATTTCTAAGTACCAGGCTTTCTGGCAAAATGTTGCCAGATGGGAGTTACATGGAAAATGTTTTGCACACCTTTAGCACATGCTCCAGAGTGTATGTACAGACATTTCATTGTTGGTAAATCAGCATTCAGGGAGTATGGGGAAACGGTGAAATGTGATCAGCTTGTCCTGAGCTACAGCGCTATTTAATTTCTAGCAAATTCAAAATAGCAGAAACTCAACCAAGTCATTACTGCTTGCATTTGCTCCTCCCTAAAATATCAATACTAAAATAATCTCTTAGGCAGCTATATCAATGGGACTTGAACAAAAATAAACAGAAAAAATGTATGGTATTTCTGATGAACAACCATCATCTATGACTGTTAAATCACATTTCTAATGTCTTTATTGTTCTCAGAAATTTTTAATGTTTGTAATATTTACTTCCCTCCATTAAATAAGTGTTATAGATAATGTTTATGCCTCTAAGACCTTATTGAAGGACTATAGATAATGTTTATGCCTATAAGATCTTATGTAAAGGGTCTTCTGATTTCTCTGTAGCTTTTTCCACATCTAGAATTAACTAGTTAACTTCTTTGCTGATTGGATACAAAATACAGAAATAAGGAAGAAAACTACCCACCCCTACAAAAAACTTCTCTGCACAAGCTCCCCTCATCAGTGCCTGTTGCGACAAGAGTTCCAGCTTCAATCTGCGTCATTCAATGCCCGATGCTATCAGTCCATGTCTGCCCAATGCAGATGTCTCCTAGCACTAGATAGGTGCACTAAGGGTAGATCTGTGTTCCTGGGCAAATCATTTCTCATCTGTATGTTGGCTTCCCATCTGTAAATCATAACAAACACTTTTGTACTGACCTCAACTGGAAGATCTCTACAGTCAACTCCACATTCCGTGTTTCCATCAATGAGACTTGAGAACAGAGGAAGAAAAAAGCTGTAGAATTTCTGATGAATATTCTGTTTGTTTTTTTTAACTACTAATTTCCATTCAGTTCTGCATGAGTTTTCTAGATTGTTACCTGAAATATACTGCTCTTAGATAATAAGAACTATGGTTTGGGTCTATTTCTGATTCTTCCGTGAGAAGGATCATTTCTAAGGAGCAGTATTTCCCAGGAACAGCCTTGTCTACCTGGATCTATGTCTGGAATACAGCTGATAATTTGGGAAAGTTTGGATCCTCACTGCTTATTACAAAAGCTAAATGAAAACAGAAAAGTATACCACAGACTTCTATGCATCTGACGTTAAATAAAGCCCACTAGAGACTAAATTCAGGTCTGAGTCCAAGTAAGTCAAGGAACTGAAAAAAATGTAATATATACCTTTATGTAGACTTGTCAATGCATGCATGATACACCACTTTATAGTGATTTTACATTTACAATGACTAATTTTCCTCATGTTTCTCTCCAATATGTATCACCACAGACTCTAACAAGTGTAAGGGAGATAATAGTGGTGTAAGAGGATCATGGAGCCACAAGAGGGAACTTAGGAGGAAAAACAAAATATAGAAGACTGCAGATGCCTATAAGCCAAAAGAATTTTTTACCTGCACATACGTTTTCGTCTAGTTTTGCATCATAAAGAATTTATATGTATTATACATAATATATATATTAGTAAGTATGTGGTGAGTGTCCAGGACAGCTTAAATGAATCTACAGATAATTTATGCTGGTACACATGACTAACCTACCTAATTGTTGTCCTACACACCACCTCTGAATTTGGACTTCTGAGTCCAAATCATTAGAAAGAGTAGTTCTGTAATATTTAATCACTGAAATGTGATATAGGTTGATAACAATATTATGTTGTGGAGAGAGGCCCCTAAAAATAGCCATTTAGACATGAACCTGCTAGCTGGCCTTCTGCCCCATGCAGGATGAGGCAGCAGTTCGAACTGGTGTGAAGCTGCAGGTGAGAAGAAAGTTTTAAGGAGGAAGTTCAGGTTCAAAGTGAGATGAGCGTGTAATCTAAATCTTTTTCGGCAAATGCTAGCTAATAACCAAGGGTTGCACCTGTAACCTGTGTAATGAACTGGCCTCTCCTGTCTCCAAAATTACCCCGCTTTCTGTTTTGAAATTATCTGTGGATGTTGTGTCACGCTGAGGAGAACGCTGCGGCTCCTCACGCCTGCCCCTTTTCCAAGGTAAG
>NC_084663.1:28171665-28179165 GCF_028389875.1 Rhea pennata
TTTTGTGTGCTATCTACATAATATCTAACTATCACTTTTCAAAGAAACATTGCTTTGAGAACGGACAAAATATTGTATTTTTTTACACACGGTATCTTACTACAAAAATCATATGACTGAGTTTATAGCACTTACCTAAGAGCCTGATGTCATCTTCTCAATTCATTAATACAGAAATCAGGACTGCACTAAAGAGTCTGTGCTAAAGGAACAAATCCAAGATCATCTTATGAGAATAGAATTAGAAAGATTAAGAAAGTAATATGATTTTTCTTCTTAAATAGGAGTAATTTCAAAGGAGCTGTTAACTCTTTCATGTCTGAAACTTTCCTACCAGCAAGGGGGAGAGCTAGAAGAATCAGACAGATTCAAAGACAATTTAGTGCTACTGTAAGTCTGACATCACTGCTGATATAGCTTAATTGAGGACTAATTGGAACTAAGAAGGCTAGTTATTTTGTCAACTGCATGTACATTAGTTCCAGTCATTTTTAATCTGATGTGATAGTGATAAAGAGTCTAACTTACTTTGTTTAGTTAAAAACATTAGGCCAGAAAGGATCACCTAGTCATTTCATGTTACTCAATACATTGCTAATACAAACAATGTCTAATTACAGCGACTACATATTTCTATGAAATGACCAATTAGAACATTTACTGATTCTAAATATTAACTGTTAGATACATTTCCACAGGCATCCTCGGAACTGTATTAATAAATCCTACCCCAATCGGTAGGAAGCACAAAGACAGAATATGTGAGGAAAAAGCTGATTTTAAGTAAAACAAAGGACATTTAAATACTCAGAGACAGTATATCAATAGCTGTTCTCTTCGGTAAATATTCCCACATAAAAATATTTCAAATGACAATACAATTTTTCATGTAGGAGTATGGAATTTTGCACATTTATATACTCTTCTTGCTGAATCCAGGAGATCATACTGTATGTTTAAGATTCGTGATAAATACATGTGTTAGCATTTTAATATTTTGACCTACACGTTTAGTGTAATATGTATTTGCCTTCAAAGTTGATTTATTTACTACGATCTATACTTGGTATAAATAATCGAACAGCATCTCTTATTTATTTTTGTTACTTTACTTATGAGTCAATAACTGCCCCCGAAAACATCAGTCTGAGCATGTACCAGCATTTTATAAAGTGACAAAATCTGACAATGATATTGACAGAAACTGTGTTAAACTCAAACTAAAATCAAAATAGAAAAATGTAATAAATGAGAACAATCTCTGCCTTGTCTAAAGAAAAATTGCTGACACTGTAAAATTGTATTTTTAATGATTGAATGATTATGCCTTAAGCAATCCTGCTTAAAAACTTGCCAGTTACGTTAAAGTAAATAACAGTACATCAGTATGTGCATTACCAGATGCTAATTAACATGAAATATCAGAAAGACTGGAAACAGCGAGATACAGTTATCTGGCCAACATAAATAGAAGAAATATGTTCACAAGGTTGCAACCAATGCATTCAATACACCCCCATAAAAATTTGATACTGCAAAGGAAGTTGTTGAAAGTATTGATATTAACAATTGTTACACAGGTGCCTAAAATGACTGGTTGCTATATGTCTACACTGTATAAACTCTCAATCTGGCTCCCACTTAGACGAGCACAAATTTTGCCACTCAATTCAGTGGGTTAGCGTCAGATGCTTTTCTTGTTCTTCTTATCTGATGCCCTACATATTATTAATCTACATACACAGAAAAAAAAATTACATGGGATAAAAGCAGTGAAAAAACACAGAACTGACTACAGAGACTTGTTTGAGAAAATTAAAATGTAACATTAAAAACACATCTAATAAATAATTACCATTGCTAAAAGTAAAATAAACAAATGTTCTTTTAGAGTAGATGGTATGCACTGAATGTATGCTATATTATCTTATCTAGGATATTTAAAAAATTAAATATATGATAAACTTTGTCTTATTGTAATTAGATTAATAAAAGAGAGTAATTAAGACTTGCATTTTTTCTGAGAGCTAGAAATTATTAAACGATGCAGAAAAGAATCAAAGCTTTTATTTAAAAAAATGATTCTTTGAACTGAACTGCAATAAATCAATAACAGTGTTTTGTTCAATAGCTAATAATTGTCTTCATATAAACTGAAAATATTGTTTGGGGTGATTAATATACAATGCCGCATTATGCATTTGGGAGTGTCAATGCGTAATTTTTAGTTCTGATGTTATTATGTAATTGAGAGAACATGTTCATTTGCCCTAATAACTACTAAGATGCACTTAATAAAATGAAATGTAATAATACTTGTAATTTAATCTATTCATGGAAGTAATTTTAAAAGTCTACCATTCTCCTTAATGTGGATAACATTCATAATTTATAAAGTGTTGTGATGCAGAATTGACAATGCCATTGTTTTTTACACTTTGAGATGATTCTGCAGCCTTCATTATCTGCATACCAACCTCAGGATTATCAAGGGCAAACAAAAGATAATTAACACCAGAAACAGGCAAATGCAAGAGCTACTGAGTGAGGTTTTTCATTTAATGCAGAACCTTTGAAAACCAGGAAATGGAATAACTATTTTAAATCTCTTTTTTCCCCCACTGCAGAAAACTATTTCAGTATGTTTTCTTCTCTATGTTTCATATTACTATTTTTGCTATAAAAGATAATATATTGGCATGTTCAGTCTCAGATACACTCACTACATGAATGTATTAAAGCAAGTATTTTTTCAAAGTACAGAATGTTAATTTTCTGCAGATTTTTATCTGGAAGAGCAGACAGGTAACTGTGGTACAAATATTTAGATGCTATAGTTTCACTTGCCTATAATATATCTGTAAACAAGTCCCTTAACTTATCCATGCTTTGTTGCACAGTGCTCTAAGATAACAACGAAAATATCTACTTCAAAAAGTTATTTATTCAACAAGACATATTTTTATATGCTAAGATCTTGAAGGAAATGCCATGTGTAACTGCCAGTGGTATTTTTGTACAAACATATGCAGAACAATGGCTTGCTAGAACCTGGGACACTATATTTCAAGATAGTGCATTTCGAGTGGAGAGACTCCCTGAAACATTTTTTTTTCAAGGAATCCTGGCTAAAACCCCATGTTGCCCTCTAAAAATTTGCCGTGCATCTAATTTTTTTCCAGAAATCAATAAGTGAAGACCCTCCACAAAGAGAACCTTTTGAATAAAAGGAAAAGAAGTATTGTATCATTAGACTGTTATCTGTGAGTGAACATCCTTCTGCAAATGATCCAGGCAAAGTCATTATACAAATGGAAGTACAGGACGGTGATATACAGAGTTGCATACAATTTACAAATGTTGATGGCAGTCCAACATCCCACCCCTTACTTCAACAAGGAATTCTTATTACAAGGGAATATGCTTATCAGCCGAGGAGCTATCCGTGAGAGATCCAGCCATTTGTGTTTAAATGGTATGTACATTACCATAACCCCACTTTTTAAACTTTAGAACTAAAAATAGATATTTTTAAATATAGATATCTATAGATAAATAGCTGATCCTAAAATTATCTACAAACAGTAGGAACTTGTTTTCATTCAATTGCAGAATGTTTGACAGTATTCTACACAGGGATAAGGGTTAACTTATAAAGATTCAAGTGGCAAGACAGTAGCCTAAGGTTTTAAACATACTTGTAGTCAGTGAACTTCGTCATGGTGTGATAAACTCTTGTGAACATACACTTAAAACACTGAAACATGGTATCTTTTGCTCTTCAAATGTAACTTGGGTGCCTCAGCAAGAAGTATGCACAGTACCACAATTACAAACTGCCAGTATCAAAACTGCTTGTTACAGTGATAATAATAGAATGATAACTACATGAAATGATAGGAAAAATTGGACAGAAATTTTCTAATATGTAGAAAGTGTAAAAAGCATGGGCAGGAGAGGCTTATCTAATTATATGACTGTAATGTTAGAAATATGAGTATATTTGGTAGTAATTCCAAGTATTGGTCTCCATTATACAGTCTCCAACTTCGTATTTCAAAGTGATTATGAAGCCGTATATATTTCTATAGTTTAGCTTGTACTATACATGTTTTTTACCATACAGTCCGTATAGAAAATACATACAGCAGAGAGGAAAACGTCATTCTCTTCCAAACTCTATGATGCCGACCATAACAGCTCCACTGTCAGGGTTATCTCTAACTTCCACTGTTCTAGCTGAGGAGAACGTCGCTGGCCTGTCCGCTCTGGTCCCCTGAGCCGCACAAGGGCGTGAGGACCTGAGCGTGCAGAGCAGTCCTGCCCCACGGCTCTGCCTAGAGCCAGGACGCCGGCGGGGCCCCGGCGGCACGCGGGGGCTGCGCCGGAGCCCGGGGCTGCTCTCCGCGTTCTGCTTGGTTCGCTCAACCAGGCAGCTAAAAGTACTTAAGCGCCTCAAAGCACATAGGCCGTCACAAGGACTCTCAGGCACTGAATTGTCGTTCTTTGCATCTTTAGTGTCTAGATACTTTTTAAAAATAAGGCTCTCAACTCCCCCCAGTCTAAACTGGCAAGCTTGAGAATTTAAGAAAACTTAAGAATCAAATTGCTAAAACCCTATTACATGGACATAAAAAAATTAAATCCCTTCTACAAAATTTAAGGAACTTAAAGGATTTTTTTTTAATTAAAATTCCTTCTTTTTAAAGACACTGTCTTAAGTTAGAATAACATTTATATAAAACTATTTTAACCTAAGGTCCTTAAGATAAATGTGCCATGCATGGTTTGACAAGTGACCATGTACCCGTGATGTAATAGAGAATACAAGCCCCTTCACATAGTTCTATTTATTTAAAACTTCTTGTTCTTGCATTTAACTCTCCACCTAGTATGAAGTATTACTGAAGGAAAACAAGGCATACTCTCTACTATTCCAGCTTAATTTAAATACAACTTTATAGAATACAGTGTATTTTTATTTACACACAGGAAAAGACTATCAAGGCAGAAGCAACCTGTTATCTGATAGCCCCAAAAAAGTGTGCACCACACCAGGCAGGGTTAGTGGATAGCTGAAGCCTCTGTAACAGCTATCTATACCTTGTAAATCTATACCTGTCCTTCCTGAAGCAGGAAAGGCAATTTCTATTTAGAAAGTTCAGAGGACATATGCAAATAGATCAGATAATGTAGAGCTGCTCCATTACAGAGATACTTTGCTAAAGTCTTGCTTCCATATCTTACCCTTTAAACTGATAATAATAATAGCAATGGCAATACTAAAACATATTTCCTAATCTTCACAGACAAGTCTCTTTTTCTCGAACGTTTTCTTGCACAGTTTTATGAAGAGCATCTTTTAAGCGTCTGTGGTGTTCATGGTTTTATTTTAAAAGCTTACTGTAGACTAGGATTTGCGGAGTTTTGTGGTAAATAAAGGGAAGTACTTAATGCTTAGCAGTCACAGTGAGCCAAAATTGCATACACACTTCTTATTCAGACATTTTTAAACAAAGTGTGTCTTTGCACTGTATTTAACATTATAGCATTGATAAAATGTTACATTTTTGATGCATTTATTTTATCAGAATTTATTTATTTTTTTAATTTACGCAGTTCTTTCTGGAATGGAACAGTCGTGAAAAGACCTCAGTCTGCATATAAAACTCCCTTTTATTTCAATGGGAATTTTGTGATGCATTGAGGACAACAGTTTATGGTATTCTAATAATTAGTTAATAAAACAATTAGTTAATAACATTAAAGAGTGTGAACAATAGTACGTGAATATCATGGTTTTATATGTGCATGTGTGCGTGTGTCTGTGCCACAGCTGAAATTTTTTTGTCAGTATTTGGGAATATGATGGATGATTACTAGATTACTAGAATTAAATGATTACTTTTGCCTGATGTCCCTTATGAGAGAGTAAAAGATAGACTTCTCAGCTGCTGAGTTACTTAATGTAACTTCCCAGCACAGAGAGCTGCTTTAGCTATATAGAGGCTCATGTGCAACAGATCTGTTACAACTCGAAGTGGGTTACAGTATTCTTTCTGACATGTATAAGCATATTAAGAACTTTATGATACACATGAAGGAGAGACCCATAAGCATCTTTCTACCGTGGTGATAGGTCCAAGGCAAACTGAGGAGCTCGAGGGCTGTTGGACCCTGTGTGGACAAAGACCTCAGACAACAGAGCTTAACCAGAGCTGAAAGATTCCTGCAACCAGGCAGGGCCCCTGCAGAAAGCACTATATGTAAAGGTGAAAAGTCTATGGTTAGGCCTATGCTTGTAGTACATTTGGTGGAACCTTTGAAAAGAAGGGTAAAGAAAGACAGCAAGTTCCTCAAAATTTAGACTAAACAAGTTAAAATATATCAAACATGATAGGGATATCAAACAGTATATCTCCCTTGTAGATATTTATGAAAATGAATGCACTACAAACACACACACCATACAAACTTTTTACCCAAGGATGAAATAATAGTAGATAATAATTTTTTCTCAATAAATGCCTTTTCATTATGTTAAAACTTTATCTTCCCTTTTTAGTGCTGAATGAAGAAAGAATTCTCTGTTACAAGTTGGATTATGTATGGTACGGAAGCACCACTCTCCCAACAGTACTGTCTAAGCCTCACCTGCTGTTTAAAGTGATCAGAAGCTGGATGAATAAAGTGACCAAGTCCTTCAGCATCTCAAGATTCCCATAACCCCAGACAATATGGAATTATTGGGATGTTTGATGCCCTAGCAAAGCTGTGAGTGCTCTACTGGCTGGATGCTTGCTGTATGCTATGTACTGCCTGCTTCAAATGCCCTTTACCTTTCTGTCTTTAGTTTGTAGATCTCTCCTGGAATACATTTGAAATATGAGATCAGCTTCAATATATGGTTCTCCTTGTGGTTCAATTAGCAGCTTAGGAAAATCAGAATAAATACATTTTTCTTTTGATTTTTCTGGATGAAGTTATGCTTCTGATTCTTCAATAATGCTTCAATAATTATAACATGCACCAGATTTCCAAAACTGCCTATTCAATGACCATAATGGCCAAAAAATATACAGTACCTGCACGAACAAAGTAGGTGGGTTATCTGCCTGTGTGTGCAATTATAGTAACAATTGTTCATACACATTGCATGAATGTGGTTTTATGTATGCAATTATGGAAACCAAAGTCCCAGCTTATACTGAGGAATGAAGATATCTCCCTAACTGAAACTGGTGCCAGCTCTACTCTATACTTCCAACTGACTGAAGAGCTTTTAAACCTTTTACTACATTGATTCTTCTAGCTGTCCATGCACACACTGTGTCTTATAATATTATTCAATTGATCTACAGTTGCGAGGGCCAAAGTGGATCTCCACCGAGAGGGAGAATAATTGCCCAAATTTATCAGTCATGTTAGATAAATGTCTACAACTCAGAGAGAACTCTTGTGAGTGGAGTTGGAGAAAGGAGTAATCTGGAACTCTTTTGA
>NC_084663.1:28536665-28559165 GCF_028389875.1 Rhea pennata
GATACGGTGCAGGGCTATGGTTTGGAAAAATGGCAAATAAATTACAATTTAAACTAATAAAACACCTCAAATTATTGCATTAAAACAGACCAATAATGCAAAACAGTGGGAATTAGGCTTCAAACATGGAAAAACAGGAATAAATAACAGTATCAGTATTTTCTTTCTTCGTGAGGAATTTTTTGAAAGATAGCATGGCAAGCATCTGGAGTTTTAATACGTACTTTGTCAATTTTATAAAACTATCTGCATATGCACACTCACGGATGCACAGGTTAACAAGAAAAAAAATGTAGATTTGATTCTGTATTTGATACCTACAGAATGCATTACAGTATTTAATTTTTACTTAGGCATGCAAAGTCAGGATAAACTATTTTTAAATTCTTGCTAAAAACCCCTATTCTACCCAGTATCTTATTAGCACCTCAAGGCAAATATTAATTTACAAAAATCAACAAAAATATAAAAGCCAAATTTTCTCTTGGTTCAAGTAGGTATAAACACTGTAAGGCTCTTAATTTGCAAAAGGAAATAAGGTTTATAACAGTAACCAGTCTCACTGTGTACAGGTTCTGCCTTAGAGGAACAAGATACAAAACATACTAAACAAATATTTACCAGGCAGCTACAATGCATGACTTCTTATAGCTAAAGGAGAAAACAAAACTAGCATCCAACAATGCAGCAATACACAGTAATTGATAAAACAAGCTCACTTTTTAATAGTGACTATTATAAAATAATAAGGAACAAGACATGGTGCTTGATTCTCCTTGCTGAGATTACCCTGAAGTAAAGAATCAAAGATGGAAGCTGAGCCTGATCTCTTACCTCTCACAGCTGCAATATATCTAAGCACACACATGAGATCTGGAAACCCTAAGGTGAGCTGAGGTCTCACAGGTCCTACCTCAGAGCAGAATTTGTCTCAAGTCACAGAGCTTGAATATACACAACAGAAGCCCCAACCAACAGGTTGCATTAGTTTCCATCTAATTTTAACTATAATTGCTCTTACTTGTTGGAAAGATATGGTGCAAGTGGATATGAGGCTACTTACTTAAACTGACTTCTGTCACTAGCAAGTGCTTGAATAGTGTCTTCTGGAATGGTGAGAAAAGTCAGACTAAAAGGACTTTTATTCATCCTCTTCTAAGACATTACAAGTATTGTGTGTCTTGAGATTTACTTCATTTTTTTAAACATACATAAGAATTGAAGAGAATCTTTACAATGCATTTAAGCTTAACATTTCAGATTGTTTGTTCAGAATTATAAATGCCTATGAGATTTTGATGAATGTCCAAATGTCCTTAATCATGATATGATGCCATCTACATCATCTCCACATGATGCTGGAAGAGTATTAATTATGGTATTCTGTTCCCTATGTTATTTCCAAGAGATTGGATTTTGTGTTCTGGCGTATCTAGCAGATTCCTTCATTGGTCTGCGTTCCCTTCTCCATTTAGAAAATTCTGACTACAGAAATTCTATTTTTCCCCAAACAAGCACAGTTCCTTCAGGGTAGTGCCCAGGTTGTTTTTATTATTTTTTTGTGGTTGGAGAGCAGCCACTGTACAAGTAAGGAGGACATCCAGAAACATCAATTAAAAATGCACTATACGTTTTAAGATATCAGTTCTTCCTGTGGCATATTTGTTAAGAACCTCCTGTTTTGTCTGGACAGTTAAAAGATCATTTTGAT
Source organism: Rhea pennata (assembly GCF_028389875.1). NCBI lineage: Eukaryota > Metazoa > Chordata > Aves > Rheiformes > Rheidae > Rhea > Rhea pennata. The sequence goes on from NC_084663.1 coordinate 28,538,377, forward strand.
CACTAATCTGCGGAAGAGCTAATAGCTTAGATGATTAATGAGGATACAAAAATATTTGTTTTGTCAACTATACTTTCCTCCGGATCAACAGTAAATCAAGATCAGAATCAAGTAGTTCAGTTCTCTACGTAAAAACAGAAGAAAAAAAAACATATTTATTTATTTATTTTTTTGCCAGTAGCCTAGGTGCACACCTCACAAAAAACCCTGAGATATGGATACCTCTTTCTGGAAGCATAAACAAAAGGAATAGCAACACATAAGCTTTTGAAACTAACGTTTCTCTTAACATTAGAATTTGTTGCTTAGAATCAAAATTGAGGCAAAGTTGAGGCATGCTGGTATGTGATTTAAAAGATCTTGAATTTATAGTATTTTCTTATGTGCATCCTGAGATGGAAACCCCCAGGACTACATAAAAACATCTATGAAAACAAATGAACACCCCCCCCCTTTTTTTTTTACTGTAAATGGAATAAGATTTGAGCACCTATCTTTTTAAATGCTTAAATTTTTCTTATCTTGAAGATTTTCAGTATAAAAATGATACTTCAAGATACTTATTATATACAGAACCAAAATATTGAGATTGGTATGCTGTATTATGCAACTAATATGAAAAATATATATATATGTCTATGTATGTGTTTAAAGAGATGTATACATATATATATTTAAATATATTTATTTGTGAAATTCTGCACTATCACTTCAGAATACAGTGGGAGAAGTGTAAAGGGTCTCCTTTATATCCATGTGAATTGCTGAGTATTTAAACACAAATTCTGAAGAAATAAATACATGTCATGTCTTTTCATTAACAGTTGTAATACTCAAGGTCTAATAACAGTTTATAGTTTATTGATTTCGGACTTCTGATGGAACCTTATTTTTCTATTCTATCATTGAAATCTAAATTTTAACTAAGATTAGTGTGGTTCCTTGACTGTCCAGTCCTAGGTCCAGAACAAGTCAGTATTTTTATTGTTGACATAAAGAGCAGAAAATGTGGTTTTTAATTGGACAGGTGACTGCAACATGAGAGGCAATGTAAGCACATGGGGAAAAAGGATTAGTTTCAAACATGTGGGCAACCAGAGAAAATTCAAGATAATTTAGACAACATTGTCATTTGAAGGATGGATGGAGGAAGTATATTCTCTTTTACGTGGTTTAGCAGGATAACATGATAACAAATACGCAAAAGATACTAAACAAGGAGGGATGGTCTTAGATTACTGCAACGGAAACTCAGGTCAGATGCTGAAATTAAAAAAATAGAGCAGTCAAGCATTGGATCGGGTTGCCTGGAGAGCCTTGGAGTCCCCATCATTATAGGCCTTTATGAGCAGGTTAGATTTACATCTAGGAAAAATTAGTTAAGTCATCACTGATTATTTGCCAAGATAAATGGATGATGAGGTAAAATATTCCAACTGTTCTTCCTTTTCCCCTTCCCCCCCCCCAACATTGTATTATTACTATGTTCTGTCCAAACAACCTCATCAAAATAGCTGGGTCATGTTAAACAAGTGCTGCTGAACTACACCTCTAACTGAGCTCAGGAGCAACAACATACTCCACCACACAAGATGTGAAGAGATGCTTCCTGCAGTAACAAAAATAAAATATGGCAATGCTGAATTACTTAAAAGAGTTCTCTGGTAAAGATATAAGTAAATGAGGATAGTCATTTCCATGGGTCAGCTCCTTTAAAACTGGTGGATCTACTGTTGAGAGAGAGAATTTTTCTTGTACCTCATCACTTTCAAAATTAAACTCCCTGTGAGAGGTATTTCTAAAATAAAGAAGGATTCTAAGGAGTTGTAGAGCTGCCAGCTCACCTCAATGCATTACCTTTTTTTGTTCCTCATAGTTCACATAACATGAAGTTCCTCTGCCTCCACGACTCCCTCAAACTTTCACTCTTCTGCACGCTGCAAGGGTTTTCAGCATGCTTTACAGATACGCTGAGATCTCTCTCTCTCTCTCTCTCTCTTCTGGACACTGGCATACTACAACTTCCAGTCCTCATGCCTTCAGTTGTATACCATATCCTTAAGGACATCATCATTTATAACATTTAACTGGAACAACTGGCAGGTGCCACGAGACAGGTAAAAGTTGCTGGACACTTACTGAGCCCTTGTGAAGACTGGGTGTAGGCTGCTGGAAAGGGCTTGTAAGGCTTCAAAGGAAGAAGAAAGGTAACAGGACAGTCAGCTGAGGGATAAATATATGCCAGGAAGGACTGTTTAAAGTGACTTCCAAATATTTAGAAGTGGAGCCAAATTACCAAAGCAGCTCGTCTGTTACGAGGTGAATTCTTCTTTGAGCCCGGCACAAGATTAGCCTAAGCCTTGGGAAAATTTGTTCAGCATAATAGCTACTAAAATCCTGCTAAAATCAAGGCAACGGCAGCAAAACAAGTGTTACATTCAACTTCTAAACAGTAGAACGTGTGCTGCTGCTGACAAGAAAACAACCAGATCCTATAACTGAGTACACGACTTCTTAATTAAACCGAGTTGAGCTGGTGTCAACATGGAGAAAAGATACTTGATACAATATTCTCAATTATGGATAGCATGTTTTCTACAGAGGTTTCAAGTCGCATCAGTTTTAATGTAAGGCAATACTGAACCCAGCAAAACAGCAATGAGAAAGAAGGACAACAAAATATAAACAATTCCAACTAGGTTTGGATTAATTTAGTAGAAATACATGTGCTCACTTCAGATTTTGAATAGAAAATACTGTTTTCCTTGGAAAATATTTGAAGTTAGACAATGTCTTTCTAACAATAACAATAGGCAGTAATGTCCAAAAGAAAACCTGCATGCTTCTCTTCTACCAAAACAGCCATTTAACAATTTTAATTTCTCTGTTATTTCTTTCAACTGGCTTAGCTTCTTTCTCATTCGGATACATTAAAAAAAAACAGAAAAAGGAAACAAAAAAGAAAAAAGAAAGCAAAATTAACAAAGTTGCCTCGGACGACGTGTTTAGTGAGAGTTTTGTAGTCAAGCATATGGTCTGCAGTCATGTCTGCAAGTCATGTAATTTTTGAAGATTTTTCAGTGCATTTTTATTCCATATAGGGGTTACAATAATCAGTCTAAAATCCAGAGCGATTTTTTTTCCTACATCACAGCTGGAAGTATTTTATATTGCTATGGTGACTTAGGCACCCAGTAACACTAGGGAGTTTCTTACTTGGGTATCCAATAGCACAAAGGGCAATAAATTAGATAATGTCTAGAAATCCCTCCCAGACTTACTTCCTACGCAACTATGATTTTGATATTATTGACGCACTGGTTTTCCTGGCAATTTCTTGTAGAAGTATATAAGAATGACAACGCTTCTGGAGCTAAGCTGAAGTTCTCCCAAGGGAATCTTTGTGACTGAACAATTTCTAAGCCTGCATTTTTTTCTTTTAGAGATGCGGCAGAGCATATACAGTATGAGCATCTATGCTGATTATTTCTTCTAAGGTTTTGTTTGCTTGTTTAAGTAACAAAGGTTTATAAAAAGTTTGAAAAAATATAAAATTAAGTGGCTCACAAAGAACTTTAACCTTCCCCTAGACTAAATGATGGGACAACTTGATCCAGTTCCACATTTCCAGTGTAACCTTTTACGCTTGCAATTTCTATTTCCATTTATACTTAATGCTGACACTAGCCTCAATTCCTTCATGCTGCAGGCATTTTAAACTACAAGTACAATTTTGTTTCAGTGACATATAGTGCTCTATGTACGCTTTGAGAGAAGATATTAAAAGAGCCCAGCTACAAAATTCTTCAACCTGTAGAAGTCTGAAATTTCCTAAGTCCAAGTCAACGGGGCAGACTACTAAAGTACATAGAATACCATGGCTGAAGTAATTCTTTCTGCGTATTTCTATATTTTAGTGTTCAAAGAACATTTTCAATCTTTATCTTAAGCATCTTTGCTTTCTAAAGACTTTTCTGTGTTAACATCAAATATTTTATAAAATATTTTCTCAGTTTAACCTGTTGAAACATATATTTTTAAAAAACTTTGTTATTTAACTTATTTTTAAAGCTGTGAAATTCTTTAGACTTTTCTGAGGAAACATTATTCTTCACCAAATACTTATGGTGAAATCATTATCTCTATTGTACAGAGGTATAGGTAGAGACCTAGACTAACAGTGCATCAGCAAGCAGATGGACACAAATCCTACAGTATTTTAACACAGCTACTTCTATTCAATGTATTTTTTGTGTCTTTACAATTTCATGCTATTATAAAAAATTATTTTTCGTAAGTAGAGGCAAACTGTTTATTGATATGAAATATGTACAGCCATTTAGGGAGATACTAATCCAAATATTGAGAAAGGGAAGAAAGCATATTAGATGAGTAATTAAATACAAATTCAGTAACGCTACAACTGTCACAGAATCCATTATTATTTTTCCTTGAGCACCAGGAATCACTTCTCCCATGTATTTATCACATATAATGAAATGTTGAAGAAGTGCTATTATTTCTAGATAAAATAATGCCTGTATATAAATCTCTAGCTTCAAGCAAGAACGGGAGGAGGGCAACACTGTTCTGTCCTCCTGTCATGTGGCTGTGGGTACATCACCTCGTTGCACCGAGCAGAGCACAAAGCAACAACATCCTGTTGGAAGAAGACTGCAAAATTTCATGCCTAGAAAAGCAATGCTCCTCAGTGGGGGCCCTTCTTGATGTTACTTTTGAACGTCACCCAGCCTGGGCTGTCTGAGAGCCGTGTTGAGGAGAAAAAAGAAAACAGCAGCCTTCACTCACTTGTGGTGTGGGGGCACAAGGAGTAACTTCAAGACACATTTCTTTTTGTTTCTATCTTACTCATCACAAGGGAGTTCAAACTCACTACGGTTACTAACTGATGATTCACAGATGATCAGCGGTAACATGGTGCCTCCGGCACGTCAAGTAAAACAAGAGCAAGAATGAGTTTATCTATCACTGCCTTTACAAATTGCAAGACTAGAGACTTGATTTCCTATTTATATTACATGTTTATGTTTATATTAAGTGTTATCAGTCACTGTAGAAGAAACCAGTGTTCTTTGTATTTTCCCATCATCTTTTTAAAATAAGAGGTCAGTCCCTCGGAATAAATAAGTAAATAAATGAAATACAAACCCTATCATTAGCAGCTGCACAAGACTAGTCTTGCACATTCAACTTTTCTTCTGTTACACTCTACAAAAATGTAAATTCAGTTGCTATTTTTAATATCCATCCTTTCAGTGAGCACCCGATACAATTTTACCGCATCTGTAACACAAAATCAAGAGCATCTTCTTCCTTGAGCATGTTGCTAAGAAATTCCTTCTGCTCACTCTCTCATTGGTTTATCTTTAGGGAGACGCACTGTCTTTAGGATCATAGGGTAATTCAGGATGGAAAGAAACTCAGGAGATCTCTAGGCCAACCTCCTCCCCAAAGCTCCCCAAGTTCAGATCAGGTTGCTCATGGATTTATCCAAACTGGTCTTGAAAACCTCCAAAGATGGAAACCGGACAATGTCCTTGAAGCAACCTGTTCCACTGCTTGACTGTCTTCATGATAAAGTTCTTTTTATATCCAATCTGTGATCTCCTTGTACATACTGGCAGGCTGCCGCCACCTCTCTCGAAGCCACCTCTCCGTCAGGCTGAACAAGCCCAGGTCCCTCAGCCTCTCCTCACAAGGCAAGTGCTCCAGCCCCTGACCATCTTGGTGGCCTCTGTTGAATTTGCTCCAGTTTATTGACAACTTTCTTGTATCTGAGGGCTCAAAACTGTGCACAATTTTCTAAATGTGGTCTAATGATTGCTGAGTAGAGCAGGATAATCACTTCCTGCAATCTACTGCTTGTGCTCCCCTTAATCCCTGCACAGGATGCAGCTGGCCTTAGATGCCAGGGCACGCTGCTGCCTCATGTCAAGACCTCCAGGGCCTTCTCAGAAGAGCTGCTCCCCAGGTGGACAGTCTCCACCCTGGTCATGGCAAGGTTTTTTTTTCTTCCCAAGTGCAAGATTTAGCATTTCATAAAGTTCCTGTTGGCTCAGTCCTGCTCTATCCAGTTCCCTCTAAATGGGAAATTGAGAAATAGGGCTCTAAGCAGCCACAAGACGTATCAGAAGGGTATTAGGAGTGACTTGGTGATCTGAAGTCAGAATGAGGAATAAGGGAAAGCTAAAGACACAAAGACAAATGATTTCTTGGAATGAAGGTTCTGCCACTGGTAGAACTAGTTAGATGAAGGAAAAGCAAACACTTGTTTCATAACACAAATGAAGGCTAGTAGTGAGAATTTTCCAAGATTCTCTACTTGATTGAGACTTTGAATATAATTATTAATAAATACCCCAGAAGAAGATATAAACACTATATTAGATTAATCACATCTAAAGTGAATTTTGTCAAAACTAACAAAGCTATGTATCTGACAAGCCATGGCAGATCAATTTAATTTAGACAAATACAAGAAAGAAAAACTACATATATGTATCTTTTTACTGTAGCCACTCAGGAAAATGTGTTATAAATATTTCAGTAACCTCGCTGCTTAAGAGGTCAAAGCCCAATATGTTAAACTAAACTAGGAGAGAATAATGATAGTGAAAATAATATAAAACACACATACTTGTGGTGTGCCCTTACTTCAACTATTGTGTTCAATATTTGATTACTTTTCAGTTATTACTTGCTCATCTTAAAAACAATATAACAGGAACCAAGAGAGGAACAACAAAAATGACCTACGGTACAATAAATATATCTGTAGAAGGAAACGTTAAATATGATAGGAGTGCTTTGGACAGATTTAATCTAGCTGCCATTGAAGTCAACACAGAAGAAGTAGTGGCAAATATGACTAAAAGTGGTATACTAGAAATAGAAAAATAAGCAAAATACAGGAAAAAAGTAGAATGCTCACACTTTACCATTACTTGTAATTAAATCGAATCTATTACAGCATCTTGTATTATCACTACAGTCATGCCACTTCCAATTTCTCCTTATGATGCAAAGGCATAGGGCTACTGCTAAAGAAAAGTTTTAAAAGTCCTCAGTAAGTTATACAACTCACCATCAGAATATTTTTTTAACAGAATTAAAATATATGTGTGTTCAAGAATTCTGACATGTCATCTGCCATTAATCTACAGAAAAATGTTTTAACAGATACTGACCCTCATACCATAGAAGCAAGCCAGGCATTAATGCACACAGAGTAGGAGAAAACCTCTGCACTTATGCCATTCAACAATTATCTACAGGCACATATACAAATTCTCCTCAAAAGCTTAAGTTATGGGCTACTGAATTATCAATAACTAAGTATATGTTGAGAGTGGCCAGCATTAGCACCGCAGCTGGCCCAACCTGATAAGCTTGGACTGCGCTGCTCTATGCAGGCTTGCTTGCTCCAAATTTTTCTAGCTTAGGTAGCATGTCCTGTTCTGTACCATAGGTGCTTCCTAACTCATGGATAATTCTGTGCTGCTTATCTACAAAGCATACCAATAAAATTGCTCCTACAACAGCTGCAGATACGGTGCCGTTCTAGCTCTCCTTTCCTCATCAAATTAGTCCTGCCCAAGCACACCAAAGAACAAACTGGTTCACTTAAGTCAGTGTCAGCCAAAACTTGCAGTTCCTATTCTAAGCAAAATTTAAAATGGACTTTGGTGGTACAGTAGAATGGAAAGTAAAACAAGCAAAACTTTTTGAAGAATTTCATCCTTATAATAATTAATCGTTGTGGTCTACAAAAAATTTTGAAAATTTAAAAAACAAAACCAAATATACACATGTGGCTGCTCTTTTGCTTTTAGCTTTGTACAAATATACAGAGCAATTTTGAGACAGAAAAGAAACTAAGGAATCCATAGATTTGTTTATGCCCTCATGAAAATTTCATTTCTCTTTAAGGAAAAAACCTCCCAATCCTAGATAACTTTCATAAAAAATGAGTGATGAAAACTTAAATCTTTTATTTCTTAAATTATTACACTGATACATTATTACATTAATGACTAGGTCTTTACGAATGTTTTTTAACCAGACAAGAGAATGCCAAAGCAATAAATAGGCATTGATACATTTTCAGCTATGAAAGTTAAAAATACTCACTCAAAACAGTCTTTTGAAATCTTTCAACTGCAGATAAAGAAGAGGTTTTACTATAAAATTGACACATTAGCAATATATTTTCTTTAAATTTCAAATGAGGCACAATTAGCCCTTATTAAGGGATCAGATTTTTTGGAATTAAGAAGATGACCTCAATTTTTCTGATTCTGGTGACTGTTACTAAAATTCTCAGCCCTGACATTGACTTGCTCCCTTTGGTGCCTAAACAAATATATTTTTTCTGTGATATAACCACAAAAAAGTAGAAACTTGACTAGAAATTAGCTTAGGGCACAGGCCTCTAAAGTCTTTCAAATCCTCAACTGCATGTAGTTCAAACGTCAAAAGTTAACATGTTAAACAAATAGAAGGATTAGGCAGAAAGAGCACAGGAATTTTTAAGATAAAAATTGAAAGGAAAAATGACAAAGTACCAGAGATTTGAGGGTCTCAATACCTTCTAGGTTGTTGAAGAAACATCCAAAAAGAGCAAGTCAGAAAACAACACAGCATATGAAAAGAGGCTATGAATTGGGCATGCTCAATAATATCTAATAGTGAAGAAGTTTTAAAATTTGATTCTTTTATACAGAAACTTAACAGCAACAACTAAACATCTCATTGCTATTTGGTGAGTAGAGCAGGTAAATGATCTCTATGCAAAAATTGGAAAACTATTCAAGGATCCAGGAAAAGCAGAAGAAAAATTTGAACTGCCTATGTATATTTTCATATACGACAACATATATACAGGCTACTACGTAAAGCTTTTTTTTTCTATTTCTGCTAGAACCTTTATGTATGTAAAGACTCTGCTATCTTGGGAAGTATACAGTTAATCAAATAAGTAATGTGGAACAACAGTGCGGAAAATAATTTCCTTTTACTAACATTTCCAACACACTTCTGTCAGATTTCGTAAGCTAATGATCAACATTTTGCCACTCTGGCACATAAAAATTTTTTTCTGATCCAGCAACAAAAGATTAAATAACATTGCACTTGCCATCAGGCCTAGTAAAATTTTTCTTTTTCCCTGGAACAATTCTTTACTGAAAATGTTAATTCAGAAGTATGTTTGCTGGGAGTATTTAAAAACTTTCCATGTGATGCTACCAATGTATTTCCTTCTCCTATGCTAAGTTTCTTGCAGCACTGCTTTTTATTTTATTTTTTTCAATCTTTAAGTGCTAGGAACTGAAGTGATGACTAGTTTTGCCTGCTAGGACAATTCTGGGGAATGGCCAGCCCTTCAATCTGCTTTTTTGCTGAATAGTTGATGACAGCATTTAACAAGTAGAACTGTATGTCACACTCAGCAGGGACAAATGGGTCAAACTGACCTGTGTAGGACTGTCTGCACTGAGCCCCAGCTGACATTTCTTGCATTAGTTCAATCTTATACTCAGTATATATTTTTCTTCAAGGCCAAGGTTCATTCAATCTTAAAAGTAACAGTGCTTAAAAATATTTAGCTATGACAGCTCTTCTCAATTACAAAGTAAATGGACTTGGACAATCTCAGCTAATATCTAGTGAGAAATGGCATATCTGAAAAAACTCACCTTTTTCAGATTTATCGTAAGAATTACAGAAAATAGGGTTGGAAGGGACCTCAGCAGGTCACATAGCCTCTGTGCTTTCATCTTCTTCCCTCTTCCCCAAAAAAGAATCGTTTAAACCTAAAACACTCCTGACAGCTGCTTCCCTAATTTGTTCTTAGAAGTATCCAGTAACAGAGGTTCCACAATCTAAGTATTTATTCCAGCACTTAATTTTATTTCCAGTCAGAAAGCTTTTCTTTTTTTCCAGTGTCTAGCCTAACTTCTCACTTTCTGAAATATTAATCAATTATTTCTTGCCCCATTCCCAATGGGCATGGGCAAGTTCATTCCCATCTTCTCTGCATCTTCTTTTCTGAAGACTGTCATCATCTTTACCCCCAGTTTCTCTCTTCTCAACTAACAAATCTAATATTTTTAGTCATTAGTCTTCAGAAAAGGCCTACCTTTCTTCTGTGTTACTGACATATCATGGAGGAGAGGAGGAGGAGAACAGCTTACAGCTAGAAGATGGCAATTGCCAATTAACCCCTTCTTCTCTTGAAGGATAACAGTATATAAATAAGTCCCCAAATGATCTGGCCAAGTCAGCTTCATAAAAGCCTGATGTCTCACTTGCTCCCACAGCTCTTCTGTTTGGCATACGATGCAGTTCCAACCAAAAAGTCTACTTGTATCCTTTGAGAGTTTTGTTTGGCTCAGGAGCCACAGACTGGTCACCTTTTTATTATAAGCCATGAGGGTTTTTCTTTTTCATCACTCCCGTTCCCCTGGAATTTGTCACACCATTTTTTGAAATGTGTTGTCCAAAGTGCTCTCCAGTTGAAGAATTGGCTGGAGTAGAAAAATTACTTTTACATACGGCATTCCTGTTTATGCATTCAAGTAGGCTTTCAAGACCACATACCTTTGTGAGCACATATCCTCTTAGTGATCTAAAACGCTACAGCTTGTAGTGTCTTTTCTTAAGAACGACGGCTTTTCCAGCCATCACTACCTCAAATTTACACCCTACGTGCAATGCTTTAAACTTGTTCTAACTTTTCTCAGAACATTTCACCAAATTGTTACCAATATGTGAATACTAATCATTCCTTCCAAAGGCTTACACCTCCCTTCCATTCTTATGCTTTTACAAATTTAAGGTTTAGATGTGAAGAGGAACACACGGCTAAAGAATAAGGCATATACGCATGGCCTTGGCAAGAAAACATAAGTGCTTTCTACTGCAGACTGAGTTGATTAAGGGGTATCTGAGAAATCAGAGTCTAGGTTAACATATCCTGCCTCTTAGCATACTTTGGCTGGTGGTTAACCTGGACTTCTGCTTCACACAGCAGTATGTTCCAGCCTAATGAAATATCCACAGTGCAATACCTTGTTCATTACAGCATCTATAAATATCCAACTACAAAATAAAAAATATATGTTTGAAATTGTAATTACAGCAACTCCAATTGCATACAAAAGCATAATCATTCCTTTCAAGATGACATAAATAAAAGAACGTGCACAGTAACAGAACACTATACTCGATGGGTGCTTATCTCAAGGTATTTCACTGTTACCCGTGCATGGTTTCACTGTAGGTATATTAAACAAAAAGATCAGTCTAACACCAACTTGACTGTGTCAAACACTTCACTGAACAAAGTATTCAAGTAATGCACAGCTTTCATTCAAATTGCATCTAAAGATGCTTTAATTAATTTAATTACAGAATCGTAGGGCTCGTTGTAGGCTACTGTTTCATATTTCCTGTGTTCTTAAAACAAGGGAAGATTAAAACTCAGAACATTATTCAGCTGTAATGTCTGATAATGCCAAGTTTCTAAGGAATGAAGAAAAGAAAGAGAAAATAGGGAAAGAAATAAAAAGTAAGTTGGGGGAAGATCCTAATTACCAAGACTACTATTATCACAACATAATACTGCATCAGAAAAACACTTCCTGTTAACTATATCAATCAGAAGCTTGTAAGAAGTCTTGTCATCAGCAATGGGCATGAGGGAACGAACGAACCTGGTAAACCTGGGTAAAGGAGGAACACTACTTGATCTGTTCAGTCTAATTTAGGAAATACATTTAATGTAGTTGTTTAGCTGGAGAAAATCATTAGAAAATCTGAGAAGTACTGTGGCAATAACCCTAACAGAGTCTACATCAGGGTCTGTACCACATGTAAGCCTTGCCAACACCATTTTAAATCACAGACTGCTGTTAGATGCCAAGAGAACATTCTCCTAAATGCACTTTGCCAGAAGATTGTGAACAGAGCTTTTGTATACAGTCTTAACTACATATATTCATGCCTTTAGTCATCTTGAGATGTGATTACTTTAATGTGCTCTACACTTGCAATTTCACATTGAAATGAAGCCTTTATATAAACTCATTAAAGAAAAATCGTGCATGAAAATTTTTAGCCTTTTAAAATTTTTTAGGTGCCTAGAGTTTTCAACCAATTCTAAAGACTAAATAATAGAATGATCCTTTCTCAATATAATGATTTTTCAGTGGCTCTCTCCTTATGGATCATTATTTAAACCAATATTAAATTGCTAGTATAAACAGTACCAATTTGATATTATAAATATTGTGAATCTTTATATGATTATTTACATGGTATGTAAATCTAAGCGCACATTTTGGACACATGTACCCCTGAAAAAATATTATCTAGACAGAAAGATTCCACTTTCAAAAACTTTTGCTTATAATGTTAGAGGTACTCTAAATCCAAAGGTAATTATTGAAGGTTGATAATGTTTATAAGTATATAAACAGTTTTAGAAATATAAATAGTTTTAGAAATATATTGTTAATGACACCACTATCATCTCAGTTTTAGTGTTGTACAAAGACAAGAATTTCCTATGAACTAGATGTCTAAGTACCCAGCCACATTGCAGAGAAAATTCAGGTCACAACTTCAAGCACATTTTAAACATCTGTAGAACTACTGAGGATGCTGCATTTTCTTATACAGACCCTTTATGTGACATGCGTAAATACCTTGTCCATACACCGAAAATTTGTAACGGAAGTGCTACAAAGTTTGCAGTGAGACAGCTTCCAAAAAGATCTGTGAAACCCCACATGAGCATACAACCGTCTACAAGCCATGCTATGGGGATCTGACATGTTTCAGCTGTAGGCAGGGTATCTCTGGAATGATCTTTTTGTCAAGAGCACTGGGAACGAACTGTAAAAGTGCAACAACTGGTTTTGGAATAATGTAAAGACAAAATAGCAACTACTGATCCAAAGTAAGAACATGTAACATTTAAGAAGCTAAACAGGAAATGATAAAGGACTGGAACATCTGTCTTGAAAGATAAGAAAATCGATCATCAGAAGCAAAATATAGAGAACAAATGAACTGAAAAGTAAAGCAATGCAATATCAAAAAAAAAGAGAAGAATAAAACATTTTAGTGAAAAGCTATATCAATGGGAATGGTGAAACATATTATTAATCAAAACGTCATTGCATACTTTTATATTAGTGTCCATATATGACTGGCTGTGAATGACCAATGGAGAGCCATAGCCACAACTCAAAAGAGTTTACTGTAACATGATCAATGAAATCAGTAAAGACAGCAAAATTGTTTAATGGTAAGAAACCAATATGATAAAATACTGAATTACTGGATTTGCCTATCACTTTCAGACACTTTGCAGAGTCAAGCAAAGCTAAAACTATTTTACTGCTTATTCTTTCAATATTTTTTTTCTATTGGAATTTGCTCAGACAAAAGATTCTATGTTTCTTAGCTGTTACTCTTTTCATATAAAAATAAAAATCAACTGTTGCCACAAAGTCTCTTTGCCCATTATCTTCCCTCTTTATGTTAGGTTTATAAAAATGAAATTTCTAACAGGCATTAAAATATCAGGTGATTAGGTGAAACATTTTTGATAAACAAAGATATCCAGAAATGCTGCAATTGCTACTAACTTTGTCAGCTCAATTACATGCTTCTCACCTATTTAATAACGCTTGTTACATCCCTGTTAATTGATGCATTTTCGGAGTTTATTTTCTTATACTCTATGTCAAGCCTCATAATGCATGAGAGACTTCGATCATTGCAGTTTCCTAGAACTGAACAAGCCTCCGAGGTAAATGCAAAGAGATCATGAAATGGGACAATGCAATGATAACAAAAAAAAAAAAAAAAAAAAAAAAAAAAAAAAAAAAAAAAAAAAAAAAAGAGAGAGAGAGAGAGAAAAGAAAAAAAAAGGAAAGACAGGGGATTGGAACATTATGAAGTTAAAGAAACAAGGGAATGAAAGGGTTTAAAACTGGAATGATAGGTAACCCACTGTAAGTGGTGTGAAAGCTTAACAGTGGGGGACTGGAATAATCAGATATGGGAACGACCTGACAATGGAATGCTTTCAAACTGAAGCACCTCAAAAGTAAATGATCTTAGAGTAGAATAATCATAGTTGCCTCTGGGAATAAAATTTAAAGATAAAAAAAAGTTTGAAAAAAATAACAAGTTTGATGATTATGCAGATAGAAGTGCAAAGAGAAATGATCCAGTCAGGGCAAGAGTGGGAAAGGTAAAGAAGTAGGGTTGGGAACAACAGCAGAATACAAAGGAAATGGGGACTGAAATCACACATGGCTGGAACCCATCCTTTCACAGACAGAACTGAAGACAAGGAAATGTTCTTCCCCTCTCCCCCCCCCCCCAATTTATCTCAGATTCTCTCTTATTCCTGTTCATTTGGGAACATCTTAGGATATACATGTATCTTGGCATGTGGCTTAATAAACAATTCCAATATTCAAAACAGAGTACAGCATTATAGCAACTCTAAACACAGTGTCATATACGTGGCTGGTTATATGAAAAAAATGACTCTTAAGACTTGCTTCTGTTTTTTATTGTACTTTAAAAAAAGCATTAAACGATTAAAATTCTAGAAAACAGGATGAAATTCATTATCTCCAGGATTCTGGATTTGCTGTTAAAAAAGAGCAAAAATTTTTTGACATATCAATTGGGACTACACTAGTTCCGTTGTCATCAGTCTGCATTCTCATAAAGTATGAGCACAGGGAGAACATGACGACACTGTGCTTCCACAAAAACTCACCAGCAGGGTATTTAACATCTGTCTCTGACGTTACCTCCTCCCACTCCTCACTAAATGAGCAGCCGTGTTTTAACAGAACATAACAACCACTCCATGATTCCCTATGTTGAGAATATTGTTCTCCAAGCTTTCTGACGACTTATTTCTTCTCATTTCCTCAACTGCTATGGACAGCTTTGCAGTTCAAAATTTTACCTTTACTCACAAAATTTATACAGTTAAGTAAAATGGAATTTCACGTAATAAATTTGCCAAAATACAAATATGTGCACAACAGATGCGTTAAGTCTTCTAGTAGCAAGTTGCAAGGGTCGATGCCAGTTGCAAGAATCATTGCAAAGTGACCAATCTAGCACAAAAATACGGAGGAAAAGAACAGCTGAACTTCATTTCCAGCCCTAATTTTTCCTTTTGCTGAGAGATCTATTGAGTATGTAACTGTTTCAGCTATAATGGAGATGTAAGAAAAATAAAAGTACATAGCTGACTTCATAATGATCCCTGTTGTTCATTTACAAATTTAAACTTACTGGCTCTGAAGGAACTGACTTTCAAATCCCTTCAAACCTCTCCAGGAATACACGAGCCCTGACACAGAGGTTAGAAAGAAGTTGTGTCATTGCTAATGCATGTACTACCATTACTGCCTCTGAGTATCATTGCATGTCTTGTCCAGTGTTATTACTGCTTTAGGGACTGTGAAAGTTTAACACTTTGGATTCCAGTTTCCCATATCCATTAGGTTTAACTGCAACTGTTCAGATGGGCTTTTTTTTTTTAAAAAAAAAAGACTTAAAAAATCCACATTTACATCATAAACGTGTGCTTTTTCCTTCTGTTATTTAAACCAATGCTTTTTTACCTTGCACATATGCTGCTAGTTACCATGGCCCTGCTACGGAAAGGGTAGCTTTTTATGCTGTTAACTGTAGGCCTGAATGTTACTTTTTTTTTCCCTGATGGGCAACCATGTGACAACCAGGACTTGTACTTGCTTTTTTTTGTTTGTTTTAAGTTAAGATGCCAAAAATTGATGAGTTTATGTGTTTCCTAACTAAGCAAACCAGTCCTGTGTGTTTACTGTTGATCCCATGGTAGCTGCATCAGTATGGGACTAATGGGACTTTCCTTTGGCCAGTCACTGTGGTTATCAAGAAAAACTTGAAGAATTCTCCATTCTTTGCTTTTTTTCTTAAACTATTTTTTTTTTTGGGGGGGGTGGGGGGGGGGGGGAGGCCGGGGAGGGAAATCAGTAGTCACATCTTGGCAGCAGAATAAGGCAAGGATAGTGGTATTCTTTTCATCAATATATTGGTCCATTTACTTTCAGAGACAGTAGGGGCTCCAAACTAATAATCTTCATAAAAGGCAAGCAGCATCTAGTTTTGCATAAATAATGATATTTTAATATATAAAATGTCATAACCCTCCATTGTCTGTGCTGCTGTTGATCTGAAAGTTGCAGCTTATCAGCTAAAACTCACAGTAACTTTGGAGAAGTAGTCCAAGTTCAAAAAAGGAAGGAAGAAATAATCTTAAGTTTTGATTTAAATGAAAAGATAATTGTTTGACACATTAAAGGAAACGGGAAATTTGAACAGAACACACGAACACGTGCCCACAGTGACACTGAACATATGCCCACAGTGAGTAATGCATTTTCTCAGTGAAGATTTATGTCAGGGGAGCACTTATGGCCCATGAGTAAACCTACCAGGAACTGGATTTGAAGTCTAAACAAAGGCAGAACTTGGATTTACTACTGTTGAAACAGAGGAGGTAAATCTAGGATTTGGGATCTCACTAGTGGAATGCTGCAGGACCACTGATTTATCGTCCTTCATCAGACTGGAAATGGAACCTGGGCAGGCAGCAGAAAACTTCAGATGTCGTATGTAATTATTAGTATATTAAATTTCTTAACTACCAGGCCATGGTTATACTGATCATCTAAAACTTACCTCAGTATTTTCAACAGAGACCGCTATGCATTCTCTAGGTCTAAGAAATGCAGCAGTTTATATGTCATTATCAAAGCAAAACTGGAAAGCTTTTAAAGTGCCACTGCTGTAAACACACTGGCTGAGATTCACTGCACTTAATACCCATTTAAATGTTAGACATATAGTTTAAGTTATATACCTACTGCATCTCTCTAGTCAATGAACAGAGACTATTTCCTAAGCAGGCTGATTCGCCCACCTACATTAGATAACCTGTCTGCAGATTGGATAAGCTGATCACTGTAACTGCTCTCATTACTCTGATTCTGAAAACCAAGCGTGAAGAACCAGGTTCAAATCCAAATGTGGAATAATTTCCCCACTTTCTGACACTCAATATGAAGCACTGCAACAAGAGAAATTTGTCTGATAATGTTCTCATGCTCAAAGCAAAGAACATTGACTACTGAACACGCACCTACAGTTTTTATAAGATGACAAATTCATACTACTAAAAAAATTAATATGATTGTACCATCATCATAAATTTATCTGATAAAACTATATACCACACAATTCTAACAAAAGCATGCCTGAGATGCTTGGCCACTGGGGCTGTTTTCCTATTTTCCTGCTCATGGTCTAATACCAAACTTATAAATATTCAGGTAAGCTTGGTCTAGAACGCACATCCAGCCCCTTCCTGACTGAATGCTCTGATCTCTAAATTGTACACATCCTCTTGCCTGTTCTGCTCACACCTCGTCTCTGTCATCACTGGCTGCTTTCCAGCTTCAAGATGACAGACAGAATGTAATTGCTCAGCATATTCATGGTATGGTGGCTAGTATACTTTCCTTGGATACAGGAGATGCAGGTTTAATCTCCTTGAAGATTAATAGAGCCATCTACTTTATAGGCAAGTGCTCTAATTATCATTACGAAGAACACTTGTCTAGAGGAGAAGCACCCAGACGTCACGGATGAACTTTCTGCAGGAGATGCAAGTAAACGGATGGTGGTGGCAGTAAAATATGAATTATTTCTAGTCTAACAACTATTCTGTATTAACAAAGAAAACAGGCTTATGTAATTTGCGTCAGAAATGCGAGATTTCAGTTTTGCTTCTCTTCGTTTGTTTGCTACAATTCCTTAGTTACCTCACTTCTGTCATGCTTTCCCTATGCTATTCTCTTCCCTCTTTTTAGCTAATGCTCTTGCACCGATTAAAAACAGAGCGCACTTGTATGGACATGACTCGTATGGAAAGCCCCCTCCTCTTCCTTGGTCCTCTGCCTCCTGCACAACCCTCTCGCTTTGCTGACTTCCCGGACTTCCTCGCAGACTGCATTCCTTTTTTCGTACTCTCTGCTCCTTCAGTGAGCAAAAGCTTCCCGAGTGAGCAGATCTCTAGCCGTAGCCTATAGCTTTTGACTGACAGTTCGTGGTCTGATAGCAGCCCAGTAATCTGACACTAAATTAGGCGCAAAGTATGAAAGAACAGAGTCCCTTTCTCCAGTGCTATCTCAGTACATTTGCAATCTGTTGCTCCACTCTGTCAAGCACTAAGCAGCTTGCAGTCTTAAGTTTCAAAAGAGTCACCACAACAAGTCCTGAAACTGCCGGTTTTTGACAAACGAGTAACTACTCGCCCATCCCATAAACGAGAGCGGAAGGCTGAATACTGAGTTGTGATGTAACTCAGATCATTTGCCTCTTTATAGACACGAATTGCTGCAATATGCAAGTTCTTAGCTATAAACATAAGGCAGCCGTATCTACATAATCATATGCATAGACAGCTCAGTTTATCCAGCAGTGTGTCAGTCAGTACACAGGATATGTAAACAGATCTGCCAAACAGTTACAAAACAACTTTAATAGCAAGTGTCATTCTTTTCTGTAAAGTAGCTGTTTTTAACACACATGATCTAACTCTTGTTTGCTCTTTAAAGTTTTATTGTCTTGGCATTTTATACAGGAAGAGAGCATTAGCATACTCAGGAGAACTGCTAAAAGTAAAAGGCCTCAAGCTACCCACTGCATGGTTGATAGCATAAAGCACAGGATATAAAAACTTTTGTCTGATTGCTCACTTTACTTGTTTTAGAGTAGTGTTACTCTCAGGAGCATATATTCATGTTCTTTCTACTTCAAGTTTTATTACTTCTTTTGTATTATTTAATACAGCTAAAGACACTTCCAAAAGACAAATTTTTCCATTTTGAAAAAGTAATGGTTTGGAACCTGATAAAATACATTAATGTTCATAGTATATTATTTTCAAAGGCAAGCAGAATAAATATGTAATAAAACAATTAAATGCATATCAACAAATATTTCTATACGATCATAAATATACGAAACTGCCAAATAAATGAAAAACTCAGCAAAATATTTCTCAAGAAAAAGGTCAGATCAAAAGCAATTTTCCAGACACCAGAACATAAGCAAAAACAGAATTTGCTCTCATTTATTCTTACTCCTAAATATCCTACTCTAGAAATTAAAAAAAACCAAAAATGTGAAAGAAAAAATGGAATAAAAAAGGCAAATTGGATCAGCTATGTTAAATACAGAAGAAAACTGACATATACATTAAAAATCATCCTACAGTAAACGTAAATCTAAGACTACTTAGATATCACACTACTAATTATTATATAAATAACCTGGGAAACAATACCTCGAAGATACATGTTTTACTATTTAGTAAACAAGAAACTGCCACATTTGACACCACTGATTAAGGCCAGGCATTTCTAAAGCTTCAGACACATTTCTGAAATCCACAATACATCAATTTTTAATACTTCCACTCTCTCAGCTCCATTAAAAAGATGGTAGGGGAAAGATTTTAGAGTAATTAATGATATAGTTAGCTGCTAAATATTAATAGGAATCGTAGTCTTGCATAAAATATAACATATAAACCTTGCCAATACAGACGCACCAGTAATTAAAGTTGAATATGTAATTACACTGATTTATAAGACAGGCAAAAAGTTACACTTTACTGGCTTCTATGTAAACTGTGGGCAACAGTTAAACTTTGCATTTTACGGTTTATATAAATGGGCAATATCTCCACTACAGTTCATAAATGGTTTAGAGACTCAGAGTTAAAATTGCAACTAATTCCAGCATGAACCTTCTGACATCTTACAAATCAAGCTGTGGAAATGATGGAAATGACCACATAGAGATGAATCGTCTTGCTACATCCACTGCTTGCAAGTCGAAGAGTTTTTTTTTTTGTTTTTTTTTTTAAAAAAAAAAAAACAACAACCACCAAGAAAACCTTACACCAAAGGACCTCAAAGGATGGTAACTACCCAGTAAGTAAAGAAGCAGACACCGTCTATTTAAATGTTTGCTTTTAAATATATGGTTCCAGATGTTTCACTTACCTATGTTTCAAAGCAGTTTTGAGTACTACTGTGTCTTAGAGAAAGGCATTTTTTTCTTGAAAGTAAGCTAACTGCACTTACATGTGAGGCTGAGGAGAGCAGCCCGGACTGCTATTTCCATTACTGTCAATGTGATCCAGCGAACCATTGAGATCTTCATGGACTGCCTGCAGTAAGCCACTGGATGCGTTATTTATCAGTCCTGGGTTACTAAGCAATGGTAAACTACTCTCTGCCAGTGCAGCCTAGCAAAATGAAAGGTAAAAACAAAATTCTCAGTCCATACATATATAGACCACTTTTATATGTTCATACACATACGAATGCACATGTGCAAAGCTGCTCATTTTGGATAGCTGAAAAAGTGGTCAGAAGGTTTTTGTAACTTTTCCAGTTATTTTCATGTTCTGAATACAACAGCACCTCTGTTTCGGGTTTACCATGCCTCTTACATGAGTTTCATTATTTTATTTTCCATTATAAACTATGTTACAATATTCATAGCACTTTCTAGTTTTACATCATTTCTTGACTTTGAATTTCACTTAACCCCTATGCCCTTCCACACAATGTATGGCTCCTTTATAATGCAGGCAGCTGCTATACTTT